>NC_047113.1:106101405-106246885 GCF_902500255.1 Thalassophryne amazonica
TCTCTAATAGTCAACATTTTGTTAGCAAAGAAAGTCATGAAGTCATCACTAGTTAAAGTTAATGGAATACTCAGCTCAATAGAGCTCTGACTCTTTGTCAGCCTGGCTACAGTGCTGAAAAGAAACCTGGGGTTGTTCTTATTTTCTTCAATTAGTGATGAGTAGAAAGATGTCCTAGCTTCACGGAGGGCTTTCTTATAGAGCAACAAACTCTTTTTCCAGGCAGACAAGTGAGGAGTGTGTGCTGAGAAGGTGGAGGGAATATTTTGAAGAGTTGATGAATAAAGAAAATGAGCGAGAGAAAAGGCTGGATGACGTGGTAAGAGTAAATCAGGAAGTACAAGAGATTAGCAAGGAAGAAGTGAGGGCTGCTATGAAGAGGATGAAGAGTGGAAAGGCAGTCGGTCCAGATGACATTCCAGTGGAGGCATGGAAATGTCTAGGAGAGATGGCAGTAGAGTTTCTAACCAGATTGTTTAATAAAATCTTGGAAAGTGAGAGCATGCCTGAGGAGTGGAGACGAAGTGTGCTGGTTCCTATTTTCAAGAACAAGGGTGATGTGCAGAGCTGCAGTAACTACAGAGGCATAAAGCTGATCAGCCACAGCATGAAGTTATGGGAAAGAGTAGTAGAAGCTAGACTTAGAAAACAGGTGATCTGTGAGCAGCAATATGGTTTCATGCCGAGAAAGGGCACTACAGATGCAATGTTTGCTCTGAGAATACTGTTGGAAAAGTACAGAGAAGGACAGAAAGAGTTACATTGTGTGTTTGTGGACTTAGAAAAAGCTTATGATAGGGTGCCAAGAGAAGAGTTGTGGTATTGTATGAGGAAGTCTGGAGAGGCAGAGAAGTATGTTAGGGCAGTGCAGGACATGTACAAGAATAGTGTGACAGCGGTGAGATGCACAGTCGGAATGACAGACTCATTCAAGGTGGAGGTGGGATTACACCAAGGATCAGCTCTGAGTCCTTTCTTGTTTGCAGTGGTGATGGACAGGTTGACGGATGAGATCAGACAGGAGTCCCCATGGACTATGATGTTTGCAGATGACATTGTGATCTGTAGTGAGAGTAGAGAGCAAGTTGAGTCTAGTCTGGAGAAGTGGAGATATGCTTTGGAGAGAAGGGGAATGAAAGTCAGTAGAAGCAAGACTGAGTACATGTGTGTGAATGAGAGGGAGCCCAGTGGAATAGTGCAGTTACAAGGAGTAGAAGTGGTGAAAGAGAGTTTAAATATTTGGGGTCAACTGTTCAAAGTAATGGAGAGTGTGGTAGAGAGGTGAAGAAGAGAGTGCAAGCAGGGTGGAGTGGGTGGAGAAAGGTGGCAGGAGTGATTTGTGACCGAAGAATATCAGCAAGGGTGAAGGGGAAAGTTTACAAAACAGTAGTGAGACCAGCTATGTTGTATGGTTTAGAGACAGTGGCACTAACAAAAAGACAGGAGGCAGAGCTGGAGGTGGCAGAGCTGAAGATGTTAAGATTCTCTTTGGGAGTGACAAGAATGGACAAGATTAGGAATGAACATATCAGAGGGACAGCTCAGGTGGGACGGTTTGGAGACAAAGTCAGAGAGGCGAGATTGAGATGGTTTGGACATGTGCAGAGGAGGGACCCAGGGTATATAGGGAGAAGGATGCTGAGGATGGAGCCACCAGGCAGGAGGAGAAGAGGGAGACCAAAGAGGAGGTTCATGGATGTGCTGAGAGAGGACATGCAGGTGGTTGGTGTGACAGAGGAGATACAGAGGACAGGGTGAGATGGAAACGATTGATCTGCTGTGGCGACCCCTAACGGGAACAGCTGAAACATAAAGAAGAAGAAGAAAAAGACCAGGCTTGGGAAGTGGTTGAAGCTAACACCTGGCTTTCCCGCTATTTTCCTGACCTAGAAGAGCTGGATGATTTATTTTCTGCAGAGAGGCTGCCTGACTAGCTTAAACATCCTGAGTCATATCTGCAATTCATTTGGACGCCATGAGACGATAACGATGAGTGTTTTTACTGTGGTCAGGATGGTTACATAATCTCTGTCTGTCCGGTCAGGGGTGCCCCTGTATGGTCCAGATCAAGTTTGCTGGTGAGTCTGCACAAACCATTATCTCTGCTAAATTAATTTCTGATCATGCGTCCGTGTCAGTGCCAGTATTTATTGAATCAGGTTCTGACGCTAATCTGTTGTTGTCCTCTTTCGTCAGGCCCCTCCGCCTTAAGATGTGTCGTATCTTGTGCCCTCTTGTGGTGCGAGCAGTAGACGGCCACAAATTAGACGAAACAACCCACCAAAAGCATGACTCAACAAAAATATAAACGCAACACTTTTGGTTTTGCTCCCATTTTGTATGAGATGAACTCAAAGATCTAAAACTTTTTCCACATACACAATATCACCATTTCCCTCAAATATTGTTCACAAACCAGTCTAAATCTGTGATAGTGAGCACTTCTCCTTTGCTGGGATAATCCATCCCACCTCACAGGTGTGCCATATCAAGATGCTGATTAGACACCATGATTAGTGCACAGGTGTGCCTTCGACTGTCCACAATAAAAGGCCACTCTGAAAGGTGCAGTTTTGTTTTATTGGGGGGGGATACCAGTCAGTATCTGGTGTGACCACCATTTGCCTCATGCAGTGCAACACATCTCCTTCGCATAGAGTTGATCAGGTTGTCAATTGTGGCCTGTGGAATGTTGGTCCACTCCTCTTCAATGGCTGTGCGAAGTTGCTGGATATTGGCAGGACCTGGTACGCGCTGTCGTATACGCCGGTCCAGAGCATCCCAAACATGCTCAATGGGTGACATGTCCGGTGAGTATGCCGGCCATGCAAGAACTGGGACATTTTCAGCTTCCAAGAATTGTGTACAGATCCTTGCAACATGGGGCCGTGCATTATCCTGCTGCAACATGAGGTGATGTGTTGTATGGCCTTGCCTTACAATATAAGGCGCCTTGGGGAAACTGTTTGTTGTGATTTGGCGCTATATTAAAAAAATTGATTGATTGATTGATGTTCTTGTATGGCACAACAATGGGCCTCAGGATCTCGTCATGGTATCTCTGTGCATTCAAAATGCCAACAATAAAATGCACCTGTGTTCTTCGTCCATAACAGACGCCTGCCCATACCATAACCCCACCGCCACCATGGGCCACTCCATCCACAACATTGACATCAGAAAACCGCTCACCCACACGACGACACACACGCTGTCTGCCATCTGCCCTGGACAGTGTGAACCGGGATTCATCCGTGAAGAGAACACCTCTCCAATGTGCCAAACACCAGCGAATGTGTGCTTTTGCCCACTCAAGTTGGTTATGACGACGAACTGGAGTCAGGTCGAGACCCAGATGAGGACGATGAGTATGCAGATGAGCTTCCCTGAGACGGTTTCTGACAGTTTGTGCAGAAATTCTTTGGTTATGCAAACCGATTGTTTCAGCAGCTGTCCGAGTGGCTGGTCTCAGACGATCTTGGAGATGAACATGCTGGATGTGGAGGTCCTGGGCTGGTGTGGTTACACGTGGTCTGCGGTTGTGAGGCTGGTTGGATGTACTGCCAAATTCTCTGAAACGCCTTTGGAGATGGCTTATGGTAGAGAAATGAACATTCAATACATGAGCAACAGCTCTGGTTGACATTCCTGCTGTCAGCATGCCAACTGCACGCTCCCTCAAATCTTGCGACATCTGTGGCATTGTGCTGTGTGATAAAACTGCACCTTTCAGAGTGGCCTTTTATTGTGGGCAGTCTACGGCACACCTGTGTACTAATCATGGTGTCTAATCAGCATCTTGATATGGCACACCTGTGAGGTGGGATGGATTATCTCAGCAAAGGAGAAATGCTCACTATCACAGATTTAGACTGGTTTGTGAACAATATTTGAGGGAAATGGTGATATTGTGTATGTGGAAAATGTTTTAGATCTTTGAGTTCATCTCATACAAAATGGGAGCAAAACCAAAAGTGTTGCGTTTATATTTTTGTTGAGTGCATTTTTGACAGTATGACTCACTCAGCTATTTTAGGGCACACCTGGTTACAAAGCCACAGACCTAATTTTGATTGGACTAAAGGAAACATTAATTCTTGGGGTCCAGCCTGTGTAAAAACCTGAACAATCCCTGCCAGCGTCGAACCCAGATATCACTGGGGTTCTTGTGTGCTACCATGATCTTGTTCTTGTATTCAGAATATCCAAAACTAAATCTTTATCACCACAGTAAGAGTATGATTGTGCTGTCGATTTCCTCCCGGGGGCGACACCCCCCTCCCCCCAGGGGGAGACTGTTTTCTCTGTCTGCACTTGAACGTGCCGCCATGAATGAGTATAGCCAGGAATCATTTGTGGCTGGTTTAATTCATCCATCCTCATCGCCCGCAGGGGCAGAGTTCTTCTTTGTAGAGAAAAAAGACCAGACTTTCCGCCCTTGTACTGATTATCGTGGCTTAAATGACATCACAGTTAAGAATCGCTACCCTTTGCCACTCTTTTTCCACTGCGTTTGAGTTACTGAAAGGTGCAAAATGGTTCAGAAGCTTGATTTATGCAATGTGTACCATTTACTCTAAAACAAGGGGAATAAAACAAGTCTCCAGGTTCTGGAGGGAATTCTGCTGTCTTCTCTGGGTCACCTCCAGTCTCATCTCGGACTACCATCCACAGGCTAATGGATAAACTGAGTGTCTCAATTAAGACTTAGAAAAAGGACTCAGAATACTTAAAGTACCTCACAACTCCCTTCTACCGGGATCAACTCTCATGGATTGAATTTGCTCATAACTCTTTGCCCTCCTCATCTTCTGGTTTCTCTCCATTCCATGTTGATCACCAACCATCTCTGTTTTCCTCCCCAGTCATTCAGTCCATGGTACCCTCTACTCTAAATCTCATCCTCCGGTGTCGACGAACGTGGAGTGGGTCAGAGCTCTCTTTCTTTCCTCAGCTTCTTACAAGTGTACTGCTCATTGCAGGTGGTCCACGGCTCCTGCTTACTCTATGGGACAGTAAGTCTGGCTATCTACGCATCACCTGCCTTCACAAGGACTGCCCAGGAAGATGGCTCCCAGGTTCGTTGGCCCTTTCCCTATTTCCAAATTCATTAAACCAGTCTCTGTCCATCTCCATCTTCCTAGGTCCATGCACATCCATCCCACCTTCCATGTCAGTCATGTCAAACCTGTCCACTCCAGCACTTTATGGGGAAATTGCGTCTCCTTCATTCATCATGATTTCTACAATGTAAACAATCTGCAGATATGTAGACTAACCCCAAGAACCAAAAGAGCACAGTGTAGGTCGGCAACAAGCAATCAAATATGGAGAAAATAAAATCCCAGAAGTCATTAAGCAATAACTACAGATGTACGAGCACTGAAAGATAAACAGCAGAGGGTTGGTAGAGTAATCAGTTACATCTTTGAGTTATGCAGTCATAACTCAAAAGTTGGTCTGAGAAGTAGAAAATAGGAGCATATCTGCCAACATTTGAATTTACCAATGTGGGACACTCACATGTGGCCTCTAACGCCAAGGGCGCAAAGTGCAACTAGGGCAGTCTGGGGACATGCCTGGACACACACTCATGCGGGACGCAAGGGTAAATACTGGGACTGTCCCGCCTAATGCTGGATGGTTGGCAGCACTGTAGTAGCAGGGTTTTCAATTTCAATTTATTTTCATTTATATAGCGCCAAATCACAACAGAGTTGGCTCAAGGCACTTCACACAAGTAAGGTCTAACCTTACTAACCCCCAAAGCACAGTGGTAAGGAAAAACTCCGCCTGAGGAAGAAACCTCAAGCAGACCAGACTCAAAGGGGTGACCCTCTGCTTGGGCCATGCTATAGACACAAATTACAGAACAATTCACAAAACGAATATACAGTTAATGCTGTTGGTGCACAGGACAGGAGGGTCTCCAGCAAAAATACCGCACCCATCTCTGGATGGAGCTGCACCTTAAACAGAGAGAAAAAACAGAAACAGGCATCAGAAAGACGAGAAATACAGTATAATTTTCCCAGCATTAAACAACAAGAAAAACAGGAAATACTGAGGTGATCGCCGGCCACTAGCCCTAAGCTTCACTAAAAGACCCACAATTTAGGCAAAGTTGAGGCCGCAGCACGCTCCATTTCCTAATAAAATGAATTAAAAGAGTAAAAAAGCGCAGAACTATACTATGCCAGTATGCTAGTCATAAGAAAAGGAAAATAAGTGCGTCTTAAGTCTGGACTTGAAAGTCTCCACAGAATCTGCCTGTTTTATTGATGCAGGGAGATCATTCCACAGAACAGGGGCACAATAAGAGAAAGCTCTGTGACCCACAGACGTCTTATTCACCCTCGGGACACAAAGTGGTCCTGCACCCTGAGAACGCAAAGCCCAGGCCGGTACGTAAGGTTTAATTAGGTCAGCTAGGTAGACAGGAAGCCAGCTAGGTGGACAGGAAGCCAGTGAAGGAATGCCAAAATGGGTGTAATGTAATGTGTAAGTCTGGCTGCAGCATTTTGAACCAATTGGAGAGCCCTAATGCTGAACTGCGGTAAACCAGAAAATAGAACATTGCAGTAGTCCAATCTAGAAGAGATAATTGCATGGATCAGGGTCTCAGCATCAGCTATAGACAGGATGAGACGAATCTTCGCTATATTTCTGAGGTGGAAGAAAGCAGTCCTCGTAATATTTCTAACGTGGAGGTCAAAGGACAATGTAGGATCAAAAATTACCCCGAGGTTCCTCACTTTGTCATTGTAATGTATGACACACAAGCATAGGCTAAACATTAACTGGTCAAATTGATGCTGATGTCTCATTGGACCAAGAACCATCATTTCAGTCTTTTCAGTTTTTTAAAAGCAGACTGCATTGGCTCAAAGAGATTATTCTCAGTAAGATAGTCCACAAGCTGCCGTGACACCACTTTTTCCAGAATTTTAGAGCAAAATGATAGATTTGATATTGGCCCATAATGATTTAATCACTGCAGATGTAAAACATTTAGGAACAGATCCAGAAGTTAAAGAAAGATTAATCATTTCCAGCACAGTCGGCCCAAGAGTGGGCTACAGGTCCTTAAACAGTTTTGTTGGTATAGGATCAAATAAACAGGTTGCGTTTTTTTGTTGATGGTACAAGTTTCATCAGCATGGCTAGAGAGATACTCTTAAATTCTGTAAATCGAGGTAATACCTCAGTAATGGTGCCCACGTCAATAGCAGGGTGTAGTGGCTGGGTTAAGTCATGCTGGGATATGTTTAACCTAATGTCTTCTATTTTCTTCTGAAACTAATCCAGGAAATCTTGTGCTGTAAAAGGAGAGTGAACTACAAGTAGTTGTCCATGAATAAGTGTTGCCACCATGTCGAACAAGAACTTTGAGTTATGCTTGTTTTTATTGATCAAATCAGAGTAATAGGTTTGCTTTGTAGCCAGTAATGCATGCTTTTAGTCTAAGATAGCATCATGCCACACAAGGTGGAATACTTTTAATTTTGAAGTACGCCATTTCCGTTCTAGACCTCTAGCCTTATGCTTGAGGTCACGCAGGTAATCATTGAACCAAGGTGACTGTGGGGGAGCACAATTTTAACACAGGTGGCACAATCATGTCGAGTGTAGTTTTGAGCACTGAGTTTAAACTATTCACAAGAATGTCTACTGATTGGGTATTTTCCAAATGTGAAGCTAAGATATCAGACAGTCTAGCTTCAAGTTCAGTCTTAGTTGAGGCGTTGATGCATCGCCGTAGTGATATATAAGGTTGTTGTTCCACTAAACATGGCAGCGAAACTGTAAACTTAATAAGTGAGTGATCAGAGACCACTGATGTAAGAATCATTATGCCAGTATTCATGAAAGCAATACCACATGCAAGAACCAAATCCAGGGTATTTCCACTAATGTGTGTCGAGTCCCAAATGCATTGCCGAAATCCTAATGCAACCATAATTTCCATAAATGATTTGGGATCAGAAAGCTTATTTATATGAACGTTAAACTCACCAATGATCAGAATGTTATCTGCACTAGTTGACAAGTTAGAGATCAACGCACCAATTTAATCTAAGAATTCAGAATATGGGCCAGGAGGGCTATATACAGTGACAAAGTAATATGGCTGATTTTTATTCTTCTGACCTTGGCAATGTGTAATATGCTGAGCAGAGTGGGGATTCAGATGCTCATACGAGTTATATTTGTGACCCCCAACAGCTAATAAGCTAAACCTAAACCTATAAATAAGAGCAACACCCCCGCCTTGCTTCGCATCACGAGGGACGTGACTAAATGTATATGCTGGTGGGCAGGCCTCATTTAAGGGGAGGACAGCTGTAGCTTTAAGCCAGGTTTCACATAACCCAATCATATCTAAGTGATGATCAATAATTAGATCATTAATCAACAGTGGTTTTGAGGATAGTGATCTTATGTTAATGAGACCCAGACTAAGGACCTCAGTGGGATTGACAGTTGAACTGTTTGGGTTTAGGGGTGGTTCCAGAGTAGCATATATAAGATGCCTAGAACTAGGTTTAGGTTTGAGACATTCCACAAGTGTTGTAGGTAGCAGACACAAAATCTTTGATATTGCTGGAACAACCACTGGGCCATCCTCAATTTCAGCATCATCTAATGTAGTAATGGGTATTAAGTTTGCAAAGTATATCCCTGTATGATTTTTGTCGACACATCTACAGAAGCAGGCCACAGTCTCACCTTGTTAAATTTCCCTCCCTGGCAGATAAACTGCATGATCACCATAGTAGGTTTTCTGCACTAATTTCCCCGCTAAGCTAATGGATTCCACACCACATTTGTCATAAGCCTTGCAGGTTCTCTAATCACCTGCTCCGTGGCCTGCTGTAAATTCCTAATGTTACCATCCCTGTAGAGCTCTATCTTTGTTCACAGACAAGATGGCGGCGCCTTCCCCAGTAGGGTGGAGGCCATCCGGCATCAGCAAGCCATGGTGGCCCCAGAACGAAGGCCAGTTATCCATAAAGCAAAAGCCTTGCTGTCTACAAAATTGCACCAGCTACCTATTTAACGATGTCAGCCTGCTAAACGCTTCATCAGTACTCCAGGAGGGGAGGGGACCAGAGACTATTAATCAATGCCGACACATCATTGTGGCAAGCTCACACACAAGTCCTCTCTATGTCCATTTTTGTGACCTCTGAGTGCTTCATCCTGACATCATTGGTGCCGACGTGAATAACTATGTGACTATATCTCATGTCATGTTCCTTAGTCTGACTTCCCTTCTGCAGCATCAGCACCCTAAGATGGGATGCAATGTCGGGAGCTTTGGCCCCAGGAATACATTTAACATCAGCCGGCGCCTGTTGCCTGACTTTGTGGGTGATAGAATCTTCTATCACTAATGTCCGGGGTTTCGGCCTGGAGACAGGAGTGGAAGTCACTCGTGGGCTCAGAGAATTCACATCTGGCAAATCCAAGGGGGAGAACCGATTCACAGTTCGCAGTGGCGAGTGTGATCAGGGTACAACAACCGGGCACCAAGCCCTACGGGGCTTCCTCTGCCTAGCCACAGTCCGAAAGACATCCTCCACAGCCAGTGTTTCTAGGCTGATGCTAATGGGCACGCTAGCCAGCCCAACACTAACCTCATCTGGAGTGCCCGTAACATCTAACTCCACTGAGCTAAGAAGCTGCTCTAACTTACGGACACGGCTCTCTAAGAGAGCCACCCTATCTTCCAACATCATGCAGGATTTACGGAGGGAATAAAGTAGTGTACTTTGTGCACTGGGAAATTCAAGAGTATTCATCCTTTTCAGGTTTCAAATCCTGCAAAATTTCGAAGAGGTCGCCGCTCTGCGAGATCTCAGTAACATTGAGAACTGCATTGAGACGTTTTGATCGGGCTGCACTTTAACTGCTGCACATGGACAGCACCATTAACATCGCAACATAAAACTATTTTTATGTTCTGCCTAAAACTCTCATGAATATATTCTCTGGGTTTATAGATGTTGTTATTGCGTTTGTTTTATGTAAACATGCGAGAATCACAGGCTGTCTCTCCGTTATTCTCAATGGGAGCTGCTGTGAGCGACAATCGCTTCCTGATCATGTTGTTCTGGGGGAAAGTGAAGTTTGCTCTTTAACGTCTTGATTATTGTCCTTTACACCATTGTTTGTCCTCATTGTTCCAGACTAATATACAAGGTCTATTAGAAAAGAAACCGACCTTTTTATTTTTTTATAAAAATATTGGATTTGAATCACGTGCGATTACATCAGCCAACCTTGAACCCTCGTGCACGTGTGAGTTTTTTCACGCCTGTCGGTTACGTCATTCGCCTGTGGGCAGGCTTTGAGTGAGGAGTGGTCCACCCCCCTCGTCGGAATTCCTTTGTCTGACTTCTTCCTGAGAGACTGGTGCTTTGCTTGATCAAAATTTTTTCATAACCTGTGAGGCACATCGAAGTGGACACCATTTGAGAAATTCAGCTGGTTTTCGGTGAAAACTTTAACGGCTGATGAGACATTATGGAGTGTTACTGTCGCCTTAAGGACTTCTCATGGAGCGGGACATTGCGCCGCGCTCGGAAGCGCCATCGTTAGCCTGTTTCGAGCTGAAAACCTCCACATTTAAGCCTCTGTTGACCCAGAACGCTGTGAGAGAACAGAGAACTTTCATAAGAGGTCGGGATCAGCATTTTATCTGGACATTCCACTGTTAAAGGAGATTTTGTAATGAAAGACGTGCGGACGGATTCGTGCATTGGCAGGCAGCCAGTGTGGCGCGCCGCCACAGGAAAAACACCTCTGTGTTGATAACCATTTGTAAAAGCCAGATGGCTTTTGATGGCTTTCAGTTGAGTGAGTATCTGAGAAACTGTTTAACAGCTGGACTTGTTCCTACTTGTCCTTAAGGCTTCCAACGGAGGTGTTTTTCTTGTGGCGGCGCACCGCGCCGGCTGCCTGGCTACGCACCAATCTGTCCGCACGTCTTTCATTACAAAATCTCCTTTAACAGTGGAATGTCCGGATAAACTGCTGATCCCGACCTCTTCTGAAAGCTCTCTGTTCTCTCACGATGTCCTGGGTCTACAGAGGCTTAAATTTGGAGGTTTTCAGCTCGAAACAGGCTGACAATGGCGCCTCTGAGCGCGGCGCGATGTCCCGCTCCGTGGGAAGTCCTTAAGTTCAATTCAATCAATCAATTTTTTTATATAGCGCCAAATCACAACAAACAGTTGCCCCAAGGCGCTTTATATTGTAAGGCAAGGCCATACAATAATTATGTAAACCCCCAACGGTCAAAACGACCCCCTGTGAGCAAGCACTTGGCTACAGTGGGAAGGAAAAACTCCCTTTTAACAGGAAGAAACCTCCAGCAGAACCAGGCTCAGGGAGGGGCAGTCTTCTGCTGGGACTGGTTGGGGCTGAGGGAGAGAACCAAGAAAAAGACATGCTGTGGAGGGGAGCAGAGATCGATCACTAATGATTAAATGCAGAGTGGTGCATACAGAGCAAAAAGAGAAAGAAACAGTGCATCATGGGAACCCCCCAGCAGTCTACGTCTATAGCAGCATAACTAAGGGATGGTTCAGGGTCACCTGATCCAGCCCTAACTATAAGCTTTAGCAAAAAGGAAAGTTTTAAGCCTAATCTTAAAAGTAGAGAGGGTGTCTGTCTCCCTGATCTGAATTGGGAGCTGGTTCCACAGGAGAGGAGCCTGAAAGCTGAAGGCTCTGCCTCCCATTCTACTCTTACAAACCCTAGGAACTACAAGTAAGCCTGCAGTCTGAGAGCGAAGCGCTCTATTGGGGTGATATGGTACTACGAGGTCCCTAAGATAAGATGGGACCTGATTATTCAAAACCTTATAAGTAAGAAGAAGAATTTTAAATTCTATTCTAGAATTAACAGGAAGCCAATGAAGAGAGGCCAATATGGGTGAGATATGCTCTCTCCTTCTAGTCCCCGTCAGTACTCTAGCTGCAGCATTTTGAATTAACTGAAGGCTTTTTAGGGAACTTTTAGGACAACCTGATAATAATGAATTACAATAGTCCAGCCTAGAGGAAATAAATGCATGAATTAGTTTTTCAGCATCACTCTGAGACAAGACCTTTCTGATTTTAGAGATACTGCGTAAATGCAAAAAAGCAGTCCTACATATTTGTTTAATATGCGCTTTGAATGACATATCCTGATCAAAAATGACTCCAAGATTTCTCACAGTATTACTAGAGGTCAGGGTAATGCCATCCAGAGTAAGGATCTGGTTAGACACCATGTTTCTAAGATTTGTGGGGCCAAGTACAATAACTTCAGTTTTATCTGAGTTTAAAAGCAGGAAATTAGAGGTCATCCATGTCTTTATGTCTGTAAGACAATCCTGCAGTTTAGCTAATTGGTGTGTGTCCTCTGGCTTCATGGATAGATAAAGCTGGGTATCATCTGCGTAACAATGAAAATTTAAGCAATACCGTCTAATAATACTGCCTAAGGGAAGCATGTATAAAGTAAATAAAATTGGTCCTAGCACAGAACCTTGTGGAACTCCATAATTAACTTTAGTCTGTGAAGAAGATTCCCCATTTACATGAACAAATTGTAATCTATTAGACAAATATGATTCAAACCACCGCAGCGCAGTGCCTTTAATACCTATGGCATGCTCTAATCTCTGTAATAAAATTTTATGGTCAACAGTATCAAAAGCAGCACTGAGGTCTAACAGAACAAGCACAGAGATGAGTCCACTGTCCGAGGCCATAAGAAGATCATTTGTAACCTTCACTAATGCTGTTTCTGTACTATGATGAATTCTAAAACCTGACTGAAACTCTTCAAATAGACCATTCCTCTGCAGATGATCAGTTAGCTGTTTTACAACTACCCTTTCAAGAATTTTTGAGAGAAAAGGAAGGTTGGAGATTGGCCTATAATTAGCTAAGATAGCTGGGTCAAGTGATGGCTTTTTAAGTAATGGTTTAATTACTGCCACCTTAAAAGCCTGTGGTACATAGCCAACTAACAAAGATAGATTGATCATATTTAAGATCGAAGCATTAAATAATGGTAGGGCTTCCTTGAGCAGCCTGGTAGGAATGGGGTCTAATAAACATGTTGATGGTTTGGATGAAGTAACTAATGAGAATAACTCAGACAGAACAATCGGAGAGAAAGAGTCTAACCAAATACCGGCATCACTGAAAGCAGCCAAAGATAACGATACGTCTTTGGGATGGTTATGAGTAATTTTTTCTCTAATAGTTAAAATTTTGTTAGCAAAGAAAGTCATGAAGTCATTACTAGTTAAAGTTAATGGAATACTCAGCTCAATAGAGCTCTGACTCTTTGTCAGCCTGGCTACAGTGCTGAAAAGAAACCTGGGGTTGTTCTTATTTTCTTCAATTAGTGATGAGTAGAAAGATGTCCTAGCTTCACGGAGGGCTTTTTTATAGAGCAACAGACTCTTTTTCCAGGCTAAGTGAAGATCTTCTAAATTAGTGAGACGCCATTTCCTCTCCAACTTACGGGTTATCTGCTTTAAGCTACGAGTTTGTGAGTTATACCACGGAGTCAGACACTTCTGATTTAAAGCTCTCTTTTTCAGAGGAGCTACAGCATCCAAAGTTGTCTTCAATGAGGATGTAAAACTATTGACGAGATACTCTATCTCCCTTACAGAGTTTAGGTAGCTACTCTGCACTGTGTTGGTATATGGCATTAGAGAACATAAAGAAGGAATCATATCCTTAAACCTAGTTACAGCGCTTTCTGAAAGACTTCTAGTGTAATGAAACTTATTCCCCACTGCTGGGTAGTCCATCAGAGTAAATGTAAATGTTATTAAGAAATGATCAGACAGAAGGGAGTTTTCAGGGAATACTGTTAAGTCTTCTATTTCCATACCATAAGTCAGAACAAGATCTAAGATATGATTAAAGTGGTGGGTGGACTCATTTACTTTTTGAGCAAAGCCAATAGAGTCTAATAATAGATTAAATGCAGTGTTGAGGCTGTCATTCTCAGCATCTGTGTGGATGTTAAAATCGCCCACTATAATTATCTTATCTGAGCTAAGCACTAAGTCAGACAAAAGGTCTGAAAATTCACAGAGAAACTCACAGTAACGACCAGGTGGACGATAGATAATAACAAATAAAACTGGTTTTTGGGACTTCCAATTTGGATGGACAAGACTAAGAGACAAGCTTTCAAATGAATTAAAGCTCTGTCTGGGTTTTGGATTAATTAATAAGCTGGAATGGAAGATTGCTGCTAATCCTCCGCCCCGGCCCGTGCTACGAGCATTCTGACAGTTAGTGTGACTCGGGGGTGTTGACTCATTTAAACTAACATATTCATCCTGCTGTAACCAGGTTTCTGTTAGGCAGAATAAATCAATATGTTGATCAATTATTATATCATTTACCAACAGGGACTTAGAAGAGAGAGACCTAATGTTTAATAGACCACATTTAACTGTTTTAGTCTGTGGTGCAGTTGAAGGTGCTATATTATTTTTTCTTTTTGAATTTTTATGCTTAAATAGATTTTTGCTGGTTATTGGTAGTCTGGGAGCAGGCACCGTCTCTACGGGGATGGGGTAATGAGGGGATGGCAGGGGGAGAGAAGCTGCAGAGAGGTGTGTAAGACTACAACTCTGCTTCCTTTGGCTCAAACCACCCCCTTGAACACAAGCTCGGGGTGATCAGAACTCTTCAACACAGAGCCCTACAGGTGCCCACAACTACAGAGGGAAGGGCTAAAGAACAACAACATCTCCAGAAAGCCCTCACAGTATGTGGGTACCCATGATGGTCCCTGGATAAAGTGCAGAAGTCCCAAAGAACAAAGAGACCAGATAGACAGGAGACAGAGCCAAGAAGAAGAGGGGTGTCTCTCCCTTATTTAGCAGGAGTAGTGGAAAAACTACAGAGGATCTTCAGACAGCACAAAATCCCAGTTTACTTTAAACCTGTTAACACCTTGAGACAGAAATTAGTTCACCCTAGGGACTGGATCCCTAGTTACAAACAGAGCAATGTAGTGTATTCTATCAGATGTCAGGGAAACTGTAACAAACACTACATAGGTGAGACTAAGCAGCTGTTGCACAAAAGGCTATACCAGCACTGCAGAGAGGGTGCCGGTGGACCTCAGTCTGCAGTTCATCTCCACCTTTAAGATGCTAAGCACACGGTTGAGGACAAGGAAGTTAAAATCTTAGCCAGAGAAAAGACTTTGAGAGGAGTGAAGGAGGCATTATATGTGAAACAGTTGAAACCCAGCCTTAACCGGGAAGGGGGTCTGAGACACACTTTGTCCCCTGTTTACAATGTAGTACTCAGGTGTAAGCAGTTGCAGTCTTTTGTTCATGGTAATGATTCATTCATGTCATCAGGAGAGTCGTCAGGAGAGGCCTCAGTCCCATCGTTAGGAGGGACAGCTACCCTGTCATTAGGAGGGTCCTAACTAGAGTACAATGGGTGCTAATTAGAGCAATTGTTAGTCACTAGCCAATAGCAGTCTGCCTCTCGGTAGGAGGGGTCTGGTTCGGTTTAATTAATTAATTAAATTAATTAATTAATTATTTATTAATTAATAATTTAACTCCAGCTTTTGTGGCTTCTGGTATTCTTCTCTACAAGAGTCAAGACAGAAGTCAGACTACCAGAGCAAGAATTGTAGCTGAGGAAGCATCTGCGATTTGAAGCAAAACATCCTCGCATCAAGCAACCCAGTCCAGTCGAAGATTCAAGCTTCTCTGCAATATTTAATGTAATTTCAAAACGAACGACACCCAGCAAACGCATACATAAAAAGTTGGCTCACTTTAACTTTTGTCATGTTGGTTGGTACCGTGCTGCTCTCCAAATTTGCCAGGGCGTCCTCATCAAGCTGGCTGCTTTGGCTGCTGTTCATTGTCGGACTATTCATGATAAAATCATCCAGAATATCCATAATGGGACCAACACACACTTCTCACCTTTTCATGTTATCGTCTGCAGACAGTTCTTGGGTTGCGCATGCTATGACGTCATCACTTTATGCACAGCGGGTGGGTACTGGGATACCCGCCCATTACTGTGGGCAGGCATCGACAAGTAGCGTAAATGTAAATCTATGCTACCGGCCCAGCTATGCCTCAGTAAATGATAATAATGTTCAGCACCTTCCTACCAGCTTACACAACCAGTATGTTACTGGCCAGTCCGGTGCCGCGAACTGAGCGGTACCCCCTAAAAACCGTTACGCCTGCCTTCACTGCGCATGCGTCATTTCAGACCACAGCAGCATGTGTGAGACGGACTGTCTTCACTCAAAGCAATCAAATAGATTAATGGGCTTATTAACCATGAGATGACAAAGTAAAACCTCTTAAATCATTCAAAAGTCAGTTTCAAGCAGAAACAAGGCCATTTGAAGCAGAAACTCAAAAATGACCGACAGTCAGTGAACACAAGCTGCATCAGCTAGCAGCTTGTGTAGGCGGGGTGCTCTGATCGTTTCATCTGTCTTTTATAATGAAATAATGCTGAATTTATGTGGAAATGATTGTTGTACAAAAGCTTCAGATATCTGTCGCTGAGATAGATGACTGGAGTGCAGTTTGAAGCAGAAATGAGTTGATAATCAGTGAACCGCAGCTAATGACACATGCGCAGTGAAGGCAGGGAGGACCGATTTTTAGGGGGGACCGTTCGGTCAGCGACACCAGACCTGGGGTCCTACGACTGCCTTATTGGTGCTGAGCACCCAAGTGGAGATGCTTTTGTTGGGGTTCATGTTAAAGCTGTGTGTACTCACCAGGCCAGTAGTACATGAAAACCTTTTTTCCCAACTTCTGCATGGTGACCCAGAGTGGTTCTGAGCCATTCCACCAAAGAGGCAACCGGCTGTCAGGATTGGTCCCAATCCGAAACTCCTTTCCAGATGCTTTATCCCACATATAGTTTCCCGTCATCTGATGAACTTCACAGTGGCGGCCTGACAAAAACCCACTATTAGAAACTATTTCCATTTCCATGTTTTCACAGACGTCAGTAATTATCTAGTCTTGTGAAGTAGTTATTATATGTTATACAGTTAATGTATATACAGTGGGTAAAATAAGTATTGAACACATCGCAATTTTTCTAAATATCTTTCTAAAGGTGTTATTAACATAAAATTTTCACCAGATTTTGGTAACAATCCAAGAAATCAATTCATAGATGTATATAAATTATGTGTAACAATGTGAAATGACACAGGGTAGAAAGGGAAGAAAGGGAGGTGTAAAAAAGGCATGGAAAGTCAAGACACCAGCTGAAATCTATCACTAATTAGAAAGCAGTCCTGCCCCATGTCAGTGCAAATTAATATCAGCTAGTTTATTCCCAAATGATGGCCTATAAAAGATGTCTCATTACTAAAGTGTCACACAAGAAACATCGCATGATGGGTAAAAGCATATTCAGCAAACAGCGCACTCCTCAGAATGATGAATCAGCAGCAGCCGAGCATCGCAGACTCCAGCATGGAGTAGATGGCTTTAGCAACCAGTACAGGGACAGCCAGCATGGTGAAATAGGCCCCAGCAAAATAGCACCAGCCTCAGTGTGGGGTAGATGGCACCCAGATTGAGCCACACTAGCCAGTATAGTTGGAAAGTGAGAGAATGCCTGAGGAGTGGTGAAGAAGTGTGCTGGTAGTGCAGTAGATCAGCAAAATAATTGTGCATTTTTCTGATAAAAGCATGAAATTTGGCATACGAGGGCTGTCAATAAAGTAACGGTCCTTTTTATTTTTTTCAAAAACTATATGGATTTCATTCATATGTTTTTACGTCAGACATGCTTGAACCCTCGTGCGCATGCGTGAGTTTTTCCACGCCTGTCGGTGACGTCATTCGCCTGTGAGCACTCCTTGTGGGAGGAGTCGTCCAGCCCCTCGTCGGAATTCCTTTGTCTGAGAAGTTGCTGAGAGACTGGCGCGTTGTTTGATCAAAATTTTTTCTAAACCTGTGAGACACATCGAAGTGGACATGGTTCGAAAAATTAAGCTGGTTTTCAGTGAAAATTTTAACGGCTGATGAGAGATTTTGAGGTGATTCTGTCGCTTTAAGGACTTCCCACGGTGTGAGACGTCGCGCAGCGCTCTCAGGCGGCGTCATCAGCCTGTTCAAGCTGAAAACCTCCACATTTCAGGCTCTATTGATCCAGGACGTCGTGAGAGAACAGAGAAGGTTCAGAAGAAGTCGGTTTCAGCATTTTATCCGGATATTCCACTGTTAAAGGAGATTTTTTTAATGAAAGACGTGCGGACAGAAAAACACCTCTGTTGAAAGCCTTAAGGACAAGTTGGAACATGTCCTGCCTGTTAAACAATTTCTCATATACTCACTCCACTGAAAGCCATCAAAAGCCGCCTGGATTTTACAAATGGTTATCAACACGGAGGTGTTTTTCCTGTGCAGCTGCACCGCGTCGGCTGCGTCCCGACGCGCGGATCCATCCGCACGTCTTTCATTAAAAAAATCTCCTTTAACAGTGGAATATCCGGATAAAATGCTGAAACCGACTTCTTCTGAAACTTCTCTGTTCTCTCACGACGTCCTGGATCAATAGAGCCTGAAATGTGGAGGTTTTCAGCTTGAACAGGCTGACGAGGGCGCCTGAGAGCGCTGCGCGACGTCTCGCTCCGTGAAAAGTCCTTAAAGCGACAGAATCACCTCAAAATCTCTCATCAGCCGTTAAAATTTTCACTGAAAACCAGCTTAATTTTTCGAACCGTGTCCACTTCGATGTGTCTCACAGGTTTAGAAAAAATTTTGATCAAACAACGCGCCAGTCTCTCAGCAACTTCTCAGACAAAGGAATTCCGACGAGGGGCTGGACGACTCCTCCCACAAGGAGTGCTCACAGGCGAATGACGTCACCGACAGGCGTGGAAAAACTCACGCACGCGCACGAGGGTTCAAGCATGTCTGACGTAAAAACATATGAATGAAATCCATATAGTTTTTGAAAAAAATAAAAAGGACCGTAACTTTATTGACAGCCCTCGTATGTGTTATTGTTACATGGGAAACAAGGTACCAGTAGATTCAGTAGATTCTCACAAATCCGACAAGACCAAGTATTCATGATATGCACACTCAGGCTATGCTGGGCACACTCAGGCTATGACATTGGGCTATTAGTAAAAAAAAGTAGAAAAGGGGGTGTTCACAATAATAGTAGCATCTGCTGTTGACGCTACAAACTCAAAAGTGTTATGTTCAAACTGCTTTTTTAGCAATCCTGTGAATCACTAAACTAGTCTTTAGTTGTATAACCACAGTTTTTCATGATTTCTTCACATCTGCGAGGCATTCATTTTGTTGGTTTGGAACCAAGATTTTGCTCATTTACTAGTGTGCTTGGGGTCATTGTCTTGTTGAAACAGCCATTTCAAGGGCATGTCCTCTTCAGCATAAGGCAACATGACCTCTTCAAGTATTTTGACATATCCTAACTGATCCATGATACCTGGTATGCGATATATAGGCCCAACACCATAGTAGGAGAAACATGCCCATATCATGATGCTTGCACCACCATGCTTCACTGTCTTCACTGTGAACTGTGGCTTGAATTCAGAGTTTGGGGGTCGTCTCACAAACTGTCTGCGGCCCTTGGACCCAAAAAGAACAATTTTACTCTCATCAGTCCACAAAATATTCCTCCATTTCTCTTTAGGCCAGTTGATGTGTTCTTTGGCAGATTGTAACCTTTTCTGCACATGTCTTTTATTTAACAGAGGGACTTTGCGGGGGATTCTTGCAAATAAATTAGCTTCACACAGGAGTCTTCTAACTGTCACAGCACTTACAGGTAACTCCAGACTGTCTTTGATCATCCTGGAGCTGATCTATGGGTGAGCCTTTGCCATTCTGGTTATTCTTCTATCCATTTTGATGGTTGTTTTCCATTTTCTTCCACGTGTCTCTGTTTTGTTTTGTTTTGTTTTTTTTTGTGTCAATTTTAAAGCATTGGAGATCATTGTAGATGAACAGCCTATAATTTTTGCACCTGCATATAAGTTTTCCCCTCTCCAATCAACTTTTTAATCAAACTATGCTGTTCTTCTGAACAATGTTTTGAACATCCCATTTTCCTCAGGCTTTCAAAGAGAAAAGCATGTTCAACAGGTGCTGGCTTCATCCTTAAATAGGGGACACCTGATTCACACCTGTTTGTTCCACAAAATTGATGAACTCACTGACTGAATGCCACACTACTATTATTGTGAACACCCCCTTTTCTACTTTTTTTTACTAATAGCCCAATTTCATAGCCTTAAGAGTGTGCATATCATGAATGCTTGGTCTTGTTAGATTTGTGAGAATCTACTGAATCTACTGGTACCTTGTTTCCCATGTAACAATAAGAAATATACTCAAAACCTGGATTAATCTTTTTAGTCACATAGCACTACTATTATTCTGAACACTAGTGTATGTTAAATCAAAATTTGATGCCCTGATAGTTCTGTCTGAATCCAGCTGTAAATCAATCAGTCAATCAATCAACTTTTTTCTTATATAGCACCAAATCACAACAAACAGTTGCCCCAAGGCGCTCTATATTGTAAGGCAAGGCCATACAATAATTATGAAAAACCCCAACGGTCAAAACGACCCCCTATGAGCAAGCACTTGGCTACAGTGGGAAGGAAAAACTCCCTTTTAACAGGAAGAAACCTCCAGGAGAACCAGGCTCAGGGAGGGGCAGTCTTCTGCTGAGACTGGTTGGGGCTGAGGGAAAGAACCAGGAAAAAGACATGCTGTGAAGGGGGGCAGAGATCGATCACTAATGATTAAATGCAGAGTGATGCATACGGAGCAAAAAGAGAAAGAAACAGTGCATCATGGGAACCCCCCCACAGTCTACGTCTAAAGCAGCATAACCAAGGGATGGTCCAGGGTCACCTGATCCAGCCCTAACTATAAGCCTTAGCGAAAAGGAAAGTTTTAAGCCTAATCTTAAAAGTAGAGAGGGTATCTGTCTCCCTGATCTGAATTGGGAGCTGGTTCCACAGGAGAGGAGCCTGAAAGCTGAAGGCTCTGCCTCCCATTCTACTCTTACAAACCCTAGGAACTACAAGTAAGCCTGCAGTCTGAGAGCGAAGCGCTCTAATGGGGTAATATGGTACTACGAGGTCCCTAAGATAAGATGGGACCTGATTATTCAAAACCTTATAAGTAAGAAGAAGAATTTTAAATTCTATTCTAGAATTAACAGGAAGCCAATGAAGAGAGGCCAACACGGGTGAGATATGCTCTCTCCTGCTAGTCCCTGTCAGTACTCTAGCTGCAGCATTCTGAACCAACTGAAGGCTTTTTAGGGAACTTCAGGACAACCTGATAATAATGAATTACAATAGTCCAGCCTAGAGGAAATAAATGCATGAATTAATTTTTCAGCATCACTCTGAGACAAGACCTTTCTGATTTTAGAGATATTGCGTAAATGCAAAAAGGCAGTCCTACATATTTGTTTAATATGCGCTTTGAATGACATATCCTGATCAAAAATGACTCCAAGATTTCTCACAGTATTACTAGAGATCAGGGAAATGCCATCCAGAGTAACGATCTGGTTAGACACCATGCTTCTAAGATTTGTGGGGCCAAGTACAATAACTTCAGTTTTATCTGAGTTTAAAAGCAGGAAATTAGAGGTCATCCATGTCTTTAGGTCTGTAAGACAATCCTGCAGTTTAGCTAATTGGTGTGTATCCTCTGGCTTCATGGATAGATAAAGCTGGGTATCATCTGCGTAACAATGAAAATTTAAGCAATACCGTCTAATAATACTGCCTAAGGGAAGCATGTATAAAGTGAATAAAATTGGTCCTAGCACAGAACCTTGTGGAACTCCATAATTAACTTTAGTCTGTGAAGAAGATTCCCCATTTACATGAACAAACTGTAATCTATTAGACAAATATGATTCAAACCACCGCAGCGCAGTGCCTTTAATACCTATGACATGCTCTAATCTCTGTAATAAAATTTTATGGTCAACAGTATCAAAAGCAGCACTGAGGTCCAACAAAACAAGCACAGAGATAAGTCCACTGTCCGAAGCCATAAGAAGATCATTTGTAACCTTCACTAATGCTGTTTCTGTACTATGATGAATTCTAAAACCTGACTGAAACTCTTCAAATAGACCATTCCTCTGCAGGTGATCAGTTAGCTGTTTTACAACTACCCTCTCAAGAATCTTTGAGAGAAAAGGAAGGTTGGAGATTGGCCTATAATTAGCTAAGATAGCTGGGTCAAGTGATGGCTTTTTAAGTAATGGTTTAATTACTGCCACCTTAAAGGCCTGTGGTACATAACCAACTAACAAAGATAGATTGATCATATTTAAGATTGAAGCATTGAATAATGGTAGGACTTCCTTGAGCAGCCTGGCAGGAATGGGGTCTAATAAACATGTTGATGGTTTGGATGAAGTAACTAATGAAAATAACTCAGACAGAACAATCGGAGAGAAAGAGTCTAACCAAATACCGGCATCACTGAAAGCAGCCAAAGATAACGTTACATCTTTGGGATGGTTATGAGTAATTTTTTCTCTAATAGTCAAAATTTTGTTAGCAAAGAAAGTCATGAAGTCATTACTAGTTAAAGTTAATGGAATACTCAGCTCAATAGAGCTCTGACTCTTTGTCAGCCTGGCTACAGTGCTGAAAAGAAACCTGGGGTTGTTCTTATTTTCTTCAATTAGTGATGAGTAGAAAGATGTCCTAGCTTTACGGAGGGCTTTTTTATAGAGCAACAAACTCTTTTTCCAGGCTAAGTGAAGATCTTCTAAATTAGTGAGACGCCATTTCCTCTCCAACTTACGGGTTATCTGCTTTAAGCTACGAGTTTGTGAGTTATACCACGGAGTCAGACACTTCTGATTTAAAGCTCTCTTTTTCAGAGGAGCTACAGCATCCAAGGTTGTCTTCAATGAGGATGTAAAACTATTGACGAGATACTCTAACTCCCTTACAGAGTTTAGGTAGCTACTCTGCTCTGTGTTGGTATATGACATTAGAGAACATAAAGAAGGAATCATATCCTTAAACCTAGTTACAGCGCTTTCTGAAAGACTTCTAGTGTAATGAAACTTATTCCCCACTGCAGGGTAGTCCATCAGGGTAAATGTAAATGTAATTAAAAAATGATCAGACAGAAGGGAGTTTTCAGGGAATACTGTTAAGTCTTCTATTTCCATACCATAAGTCAGAACAAGATCTAAGATATGATTAAAGTGGTGGGTGGACTCATTTACTTTTTGAGCAAAGCCAATAGAGTCTAATAATAGATTAAATGCAGTGTTGAGGCTGTCATTCTCAGCATCTGTGTGGATGTTAAAATCGCCCACTATAATTATCTTATCTGAGCTAAGCACTAAGTCAGACAAAAGGTCTGAAAATTCACAGAGAAACTCACAGTAACGACCAGGTGGACGATAGATAATAACAAATAAAACTGGTTTTTGAGACTTCCAATTTGGATGGACAAGACTAAGAGACAAGCTTTCAAATGAATTAAAGCTCTGTCTAGGTTTTTGATTAATTAATAAGCTGGAATGGAAGATTGCTGCTAATCCTCCGCCCCGGCCCGTGCTACGAGCATTCTGACAGTTAGTGTGACTCGGGGGTGTTGACTCATTTAAACTAACATATTCATCCTGCTGTAACCAGGTTTCTGTTAGGCAGAATAAATCAATATGTTGATCAATTATTATATCATTTACCAACAGGGACTTAGAAGAGAGAGACCTAATGTTTAATAGACCACATTTAACTGTTTTAGTCTGTGGTGCAATTGAAGGTGCTATATTATTTTTTCTTTTTGAATTTTTATGCTTAAATAGATTTTTGCTGATTATTGGTGGCCTGGGAGCAGGCACCGTCTCCACAGGGACGGGGCAACGAGGGGACGGCAGGGGGAGAGAAGCTGCAGAGAGGTGTATAAGACCACAGCTCTGCCTCCTGGTCCCAACGCTGGACAGTCACAGTTTGGAGGATCCAAGAAAATTGGCCAGATTTCTAGAAATGAGAGCTGCTCCATCCAAAGTGGGATGGATGCCGTCTCTCCTAACAAGACCAGGTTTTCCCCAGAAGCTTTGCCAATTATCAATGAAGCCCACCTCATTTTTTGGACACCACTCAGACAGCCAGCAATTCAAGGAGAACATGCGGCTAAACATGTCACTCCCGGTCTGATTGGGGAGGGGCCCAGAGAAAACAACAGAGTCCGACATTGTTTTTGCAAAGTTACATAGCTGTATAGCTGTTGTCGGGTGCTCCAGGCCTCCATCTGCCTCTGAGGAAACAATTTAATTGGTAATTTAAATTGGGATTGGCTTAAAGCAGTATCTGAGGATTTTAAACGTGTCTGTAACTCAGTAACCCAGTTGGTAAATTTACCCACTTGGCCAAACCTCAAAAGCCCTGAGAAGTCAACAGTGATTGATTTGATTTTGACAAATGTTCCTCATAAAGTTTCATCTCTTGATGTTTTCTGCAACGATATAAGTGACCACTGTGTTGATGCTGCATCCAGCAACATGAAGATGCCCAAATCAAGTCCCCATATCATTAATAAGAGGACTCTTAAACACTTTAATGAACAAGCACATCACCCTGATTTGTCCAGTTTTGACTGGAAAAATTAGGACTTATCCCTAACAGGTTGGACATTCTTTTTTTTTTTTTGAACACTGTTTATTCAAAGAGATCTTGTCAACTCCATACTCAGTTATAGCATAGTAAAAAATGACAAATAGAATTAATAGAACAGAGAGATTCAGCAATTTCAAAAACAGTATTCCAGCCCACTGAAAATAATAGGGGTACATCCTACAACACATTTTACACTATCTACAATTGGTATCTGCCTATGAGGACTAATGGGAGTGATGCTTTGTCATCACTATTTAATTGTATTCACGATGTCAAGCAGTGGCTGTCCCAAAACTTCCTTTACCTGAAAGATTGTGAAACTGAGATCATGGTGTTTAAGCGCTCTGGCATACCAAATGTGGTAACACCAAATTTCGGTGCCCTGACTAATTGTATGTAAAACCAGCTGTCAAGAATTTTGACAGCTGTTTGAGGTTCGATCAACAGATAAACTCTGTTGTCAAAGCAAGTTTTTTCCAGCTTCGTCTTTTGGCTAAAATAAAGCACTTCCTCAGTAGACGTGAGATGGCCATTCATGCTTTCATCAGCTCCAGACTTGATTATTGTAATGCACTTTATTCTGGCATTAACCAGTCGTCTCTTGCACATCTCCAATTGGTGCAGAATGCTGCTGCTCGTCTTTTAACAAACAGTTTTAGACGTGAGCATATTACGCCCGTCCTGTACTCACTCCACTGGCTTCCAGTTCGTTTTAGAATAGATTTTAAAAGTTTAGTTTTGTTTTTAAAGCTATTGCGCCTCCCTACTTGTCTGAAATTTTAACTTTGCGCACTTACAGTAGGACATTACGGCGTCTGGCCAGCTTTACTTTGATGTTCCGAGGTCAAGATACAAATGCTGATCATGTTTTTGCGGTAGCTGGCCCCAGACTGTGGAACAAGCTACCTCTTGAGTTACATACTATTCCTGACCTAGAGCTTTTTAAATCTAAGTTAAAGACTTATTTATTTAAACTGGCTTTTAACACCTAGTGGGGAGGTGACATGTTCTGTTTTTATGTGCTGTTTTAAATTTTATTGTATATGTGTTTTATTTTTGTGAATTTGTGTTTTTAATGTTAAGTGCTTTGGACACCAGTTGGTGCTGTAAAGCGCTCTATAAATAAATAAATAAATAAAATGTATATCATAAAAATGCTCATACTTCAAATGAAAAACAATGAGCAAACAGGAAGAAACCTCCAGCAGAACCAGGCTCAGGGAGGGGCAGTCTTCTGCTGGGACTGGTTGGGGCTGAGGGAGAGAACCAAGAAAGAAGACATGCTGTGGAGGGGAGCAGAGATCAATCACTAATGATTAAATGCAGAGTGGTGCATACAGAGCAAAAAGAGAAAGAAACACTCAGTGCATCATGGGAACCCCCCAGCAGTCTAAGTCTATAGCAGCATAACTAAGGGATGGTTCAGGGTCACCTGATCCAGCCCTAACTATAAGCTTTAGCAAAAAGGAAAGTTTTAAGCCTAATCTTAAAAGTAGAGAGGGTGTCTGTCTCCCTGATCCGAATTGGGAGCTGGTTCCACTGTCGCCAAGTGCTTGCTCACAGGGGGTCGTTTTGACCGTTGGGGTTTTTACATAATTATTGTATGGCCTTGCCTTACAATATTAAGCGCCTTGGGGCAACTGTTTGTTGTGATTTGGCGCTATATAAATATAAATAAATAAAATAAATAAATAAATAAATATAATTATGTCCAACCAAAGTAAACAATGACAGGAGCCCACAAGTCCACAAACAAGTCCATTTTCAAATGAAGCTTAGCAGTAATTTTTTCCATCAGATATACATTTTTTTAATCCCACATGCCATTGAAGAAGAGAGGGAGGTAGTGCTTTTAACCAAGATCTCATTATCATTTTCTTCACCACGAATAAGCAAATATGAAGTAATTGAACTTCCCTTTTTCTCAAACCTCCCCTTGGAGTCAGCCCTATAATATAATATTTTGGATCAAGCAGTAAGTTGAAATTTAGTATGGTTCGAATCTTTCCTTGGATCCCTTGACATTATGATTTCAATGATCACCAATTTGTTAGCAATCCCTCCAACACAGATTACTTTTAGCATTATCATTATTAAAAATAATAGATGGTGTCCTAAAGAATCTTAACTTTCGAATTGAACTCCTTCCATGTTGGACTGTGAGTAATTTTATGGCCTTTTTTACAGGCCTCTTCCCATTCTTCATCCTCAATAACTGCGTTTGCCTCTAACTCCCACTTTCCCTTCAAGTCCAGTGAATTATCAGCCAGGTGAGATTGTATGTGTTTATACATGCTCGATATTATTTTAACCTTACTTTTCTCTTCAGTTGCCTTAATCAATAAGTGTTTGATTGGCATAAGCATTTGTTTCAAGGTTTCCCATTCTGCACATGACAATATAAAATCACTTAACAAACAAACTTTTCGGTTTTACAATTTTTTTTTTTTTTTACAAATGAAAAAAAAATTACACATTTTATGAAGGCACATTTATTTGTAAACACCAGCACACGTTACATTAACTTGTGTTGGTTTTTACATAGAATGAGTGAGTCAACCAATCAGTGTGAGCGGAGGCTCAGTTTACCCATAATCAATTCAATTCAATTCAATTTTTTTTTTATATAGCGCCAAATCACAACAAACAGTTGCCCCAAGGCGCTTTATATTGTAAGGCAAGGCCATACAATAATGATGTAAAACCCCAACGGTCAAAACGACCCCCTGTGAGCAAGCACTTGGCTACAGTGGGAAGGAAAAACTCCCTTTTAACAGGAAGAAACCTCCAGCAGAACCAGGCTCAGGGAGGGGCAGTCTTCTGCTGGGACTGGTTGGGGCTGAGGGAGAGAACCAGGAAAAAGACATGCTGTGGAGGGGAGCAGAGATCGATCACTAATGATTAAATGCAGAGTGGTGCATACAGAGCAAAAGAGAAAGAAACAGTGCATCATGGGAACCCCCCAGCAGTCTACGTCTATAGCAGCATAACTAAGGGATGGTTCAGGGTCACCTGATCCAGCCCTAACTATAAGCTTTAGCAAAAAGGAAAGTTTTAAGCCTAATCTTAAAAGTAGAGAGGGTGTCTGTCTCCCTGATCTGAATTGGGAGCTGGTTCCACAGGAGAGGAGCCTGAAAGCTGAAGGCTCTGCCTCCCATTCTACTCTTACAAACCCTAGGAACCACAAGTAAGCCTGCAGTCTGAGAGCGAAGCGCTCTATTGGGGTGATATGGTACTACGAGGTCCCTAAGATAAGATGGGACCTGATTATTCAAAACCTTATAAGTAAGAAGAAGAATTTTAAATTCTATTCTAGAATTAACAGGAAGCCAATGAAGAGAGGCCAATATGGGTGAGATATGCTCTCTCCTTCTAGTCCCCGTCAGCACTCTAGCTGCAGCATTTTGAATTAACTGAAGGCTTTTTAGGGAACTTTTAGGACAACCTGATAATAATGAATTACAATAGTCCAGCCTAGAGGAAATAAATGCATGAATTAGTTTTTCAGCATCACTCTGAGACAAGACCTTTCTGATTTTAGAGATATTGCGTAAATGCAAAAAAGCAGTCCTACATATTTGTTTAATATGCGCTTTGAATGACATATCCTGATCAAAAATGACTCCAAGATTTCTCACAGTATTACTAGAGGTCAGGGTAATGCCATCCACAGCAAGGATCTGGTTAGACACCATGTTTCTAAGATTTGTGGGGCCAAGTACAATAACTTCAGTTTTATCTGAGTTTAAAAGCAGGAAATTAGAGGTCATCCATGTCTTTATGTCTGTAAGACAATCCTGCAGTTTAGCTAATTGGTGTGTGTCGTCTGGCTTCATGGATAGATAAAGCTGGGTATCATCTGCGTAACAATGAAAATTTAAGCAATACCGTCTAATAATACTGCCTAAGGGAAGCATATATAAAGTGAATAAAATTGGTCCTAGCACAGAACCTTGTGGAACTCCATAATTAACTTTAGTCTGTGAAGAAGATTCCCCATTTACATGAACAAATTGTAATCTATTAGACAAATATGATTCAAACCACCGCAGCGCAGTGCCTTTAATACCTATGGCATGCTCTAATCTCTGTAATAAAATTTTATGGTCAACAGTATCAAAAGCAGCACTGAGGTCTAACAGAACAAGCACAGAGATGAGTCCACTGTCCGAGGCCATAAGAAGATCATTTGTAACCTTCACTAATGCTGTTTCTGTACTATGATGAATTCTAAAACCTGACTGAAACTCTTCAAATAGACCATTCCTCTGCAGATGATCAGTTAGCTGTTTTACAACTACCCTTTCAAGAATTTTTGAGAGAAAAGGAAGGTTGGAGATTGGCCTATAATTAGCTAAGATAGCTGGGTCAAGTGATGGCTTTTTAAGTAATGGTTTAATTACTGCCACCTTAAAAGCCTGTGGTACATAGCCAACTAACAAAGATAGATTGATCATATTTAAGATCGAAGCATTAAATAATGGTAGGGCTTCCTTGAGCAGCCTGGTAGGAATGGGGTCTAATAAACATGATGATGGTTTGGATGAAGTAACTAATGAAAATAACTCAGACAGAACAATCGGAGAGAAAGAGTCTAACCAAATACCGGCATCACTGAAAGCAGCCAAAGATAACGATACGTCTTTGGGATGGTTATGAGTAATTTTTTCTCTAATAGTTAAAATTTTGTTAGCAAAGAAAGTCATGAACTCATTACTAGTTAAAGTTAATGGAATACTCAGCTCAATAGAGCTCTGACTCTTTGTCAGCCTGGCTACAGTGCTGAAAAGAAACCTGGGGTTGTTCTTATTTTCTTCAATTAGTGATGAGTAGAAAGATGTCCTAGCTTTACGGAGGGCTTTTTTATAGAGCAACAGACTCTTTTTCCAGGCTAAGTGAAGATCTTCTAAATTAGTGAGACGCCATTTCCTCTCCAACTTACGGGTTATCTGCTTTAAGCTACGAGTTTGAGAGTTATACCATGGAGTCAGACACTTCTGATTTAAAGCTCTCTTTTTCAGAGGAGCTACAGCATCCAAAGCTGTCTTCAATGAGGATGTAAAACTATTGACGAGATACTCTATCTCCCTTACAGAGTTTAGGTAGCTACTCTGCACTGTGTTGTTATATGGCATTAGAGAACATAAAGAAGGAATCATATCCTTAAACCTAGTTACAGCGCTTTCTGAAAGACTTCTAGTGTAATGAAACTTATTCCCTACTGCTGGGTAGTCCATCAGAGTAAATGTAAATGTTATTAAAAAATGATCAGACAGAAGGGAGTTTTCAGGGAATACTGTTAAGTCTTCTATTTCCATACCATAAGTCAGAACAAGATCTAAGATATGATTAAAGTGGTGGGTGGACTCATTTACTTTTTGAGCAAAGCCAATAGAGTCTAATAATAGATTAAATGCAGTGTTAAGACTGTCATTCTCAGCATCTGTGTGGATGTTAAAATCGCCCACTATAATTATCTTATCTGAGCTAAGCACTAAGTCAGACAAAAGGTCTGAAAATTCACAGAGAAACTCACAGTAACGACCAGGTGGACGATAGATAATAACAAATAAAACTGGTTTTTGGGACTTCCAATTTGGATGGACAAGACTAAGAGACAAGCTTTCAAATGAATTAAAGCTCTGTCTGGGTTTTTGATTAATTAATAAGCTGGAATGGAAGATTGCTGCTAATCCACCGCCCCGGCCCGTGCTACGAGCATTCTGACAGTTAGTGTGACTCGGGGGTGTTGACTCATTTAAACTAACATATTCATCCTGCTGTAACCAGGTTTCTGTTAGGCAGAATAAATCAATATGTTGATCAATTATTATATCATTTACCAACAGGGACTTAGAAGAGAGAGACCTAATGTTTAATAGACCACATTTAACTGTTTTAGTCTGTGGTGCAGTTGAAGGTGCTATATTATTTTTTCTTTTTGAATTTTTATGCTTAAATAGATTTTTGCTGGTTATTGGTAGTCTGGGAGCAGGCACCGTCTCTACGGGGATGGGGTAATGAGGGGATGGCAGGGGGAGAGAAGCTGCAGAGAGGTGTGTAAGACTACAACTCTGCTTCCTGGTCCCAACCCTGGATAGTCACGGTTTGGAGGATTTAAGAAAATTAGCCAGATTTCTAGAAATGAGAGCTGCTCCATCCAAAGTGGGATGGATGCCGTCTCTCCTAACAAGACCAGGTTTTCCCCAGAAGCTTTGCCAATTATCTATGAAGCCCACCTCATTTTTTGGACACCACTCAGACAGCCAGCAATTCAAGGAGAACATGCGGCTAAACATGTCACTCCCGGTCTGATTGGGGAGGGGCCCAGAGAAAACTACAGAGTCCGACATTGTTTTTGCAAAGTTACACACCGATTTAATGTTAATTTTAGTGACCACCGATTGGCGTAACCGGGTGTCATTACTGCCGACGTGAATTACAATCTTACCAAATTTACGCTTAGCCTTAACCAGCAGTTTCAAATTTCCTTCAATGTCGCCTGCTCTGGCCCCCGGAAGACAATTGACTATGGTTGCTGGTGTCGCTAACTTCACATTTCTCAAAACAGAGTCGCCAATAACCAGAGTTTGATCCTCGGCGGGTGTGTCGTCGAGTGGGGAAAAACGGTTAGAGATGTGAACGGGTTGGCGGTGTACACGGGGCTTCTGTTTAGGGCTACGCTTCCTCCTCACAGTCACCCAGTCAGCCTGCTTTCCCGGCTGCTCGGGATCTGCCAGGGGGGAACTAACGGCGGCTAAGCTACCTTGGTCCGCACCGACTACAGGGGCCTGGCTAGCTGTAGAATTTTCCACGGTGCGGAGCCGAGTCTCCAATTCGCCCAGCCTGGCCTCCAAAGCTACGAATAAGCTACACTTATTACAAGTACCATTACTGCTAAAGGAGGCCGAGGAATAACTAAACATTTCACACCCAGAGCAGAAAAGTGCGGGAGAGACAGGAGAAGCCGCCATGCTAAATCGGCTAAGAGCTAGTAGCTACGCTAAGCTAGCGGATTCCTAAAAACACGCAAAGTGAATAATGTGTAAATAATTTAGAGGTGATTCAGCAGAAGGAGTGCTTTAGTTAAGGCACGTAAAGATTACACTGGGAAACAAATCGTAATCTAGATAACTAGATCAATCTAACTGCCAATCCCTTTGGGCATTGTGTTAATGTGTGTGTGTGTTAATGTTCAAAACTTCAGAATTAGTGCATTATTTTAAAATTAATAGATACAGTGGCTTACAAAAGTATTCAGCCCCTTGGTATTATCAGCGCTAGCCAAACTTCTTGATGCTCTTGTGAGTGAACAAATAGTGAAGCTTTTCCATTCAAATGTTATCAGAAAATTAATTAGGTTTCAGGAAAATATACAGTACAATCACAGCTGTGATGAAGGTGGTAAATGACATTATTCTTGCATGAGACAAGAAACAACATTGTGCATCACTTTTTATTGATTTGTCAAAAGCATTTAACACTGTTGACCATGATATTTTAAAACTTCAATCAGGAATCTCGGAGCAGTAACATGGTTCTCAAACTATCTCAGTGTGTTGTGTCTGCTTCTGACTGCCTGTTTGTGTCCTCTGTTCATGGTTTGTGTTCTGGCCTGTTTGTTTTGCACGCCCCCTGTAGTTTTGAGAGTGTGTGTGTATGCATGGGTGTGGCCTCCTTTCCCTGTAGTTTCAGTACCTTGTGTGTGTGTGTGTGTGTATACATCTGTCAGCCCTGTCTGTATCTTTAGTTTATAGGCCTATATTCAGTCCTCTGTCCTTTCTCTGTTGATGTTTGTTATTTGGCATGTTCCCTTTTTTGTATCCGGTGTGTCTCCTCCCTGGTCTGTCATCCCTATTGGTCTCTTTTAGTGTTCTCCTCTGTCTATTGTCTTTGTGGTCAGTCCTTGTCCTCTGTCCCGGTCTATGTGGTTTTTGTCATTATGTCTCTGGGTATGCTCTGTGGGCTTTTTTTGGTATAGTTCCTCTGTTTTACACTGTGTTCACTTTGTAGTTCCATGTTGGTTTTTTGCTTTTATTTCTTGAGGTAGTTTTGGTTATTGGTTAGTTTTTGTTTTAGTCAATTATTCGTTGCCTCTTTATTTATGCTCCTTCTGTCAGTTGTCCACTGTTGCATCTTGTTTTCATTTTGAATCTCTTTGTTGTGTGGGCCGCTGAAGAGGAGGTACTGCTGGCCCACCACCAGAGGGCGCCCTGCCTGAAGTGCGGGCTTCAGGCACAAGAGAGGGCATCCGCCCCAGGAGCAACCGGGAGTGGCAGCTGTCACTCATCATCAACGCCAGCTGTCACTCATCAACCACCACCACCATATAAGCCGGGCAGCATCTCCACCTCACTGCCGAGATATCGACTACCCGAAGGTAATACTCTCAGCCGTGTTTGGAACGCACATTGTTTTTCTCTCGCATTTCTGATTGTGTTTGCAGGCGTTCACTCGCTACTTACAGCCGAGTTTGTGGATGGTGGAGAAGTGAACGGATTTCACTTCTCACTCCGAACTGCAATAAAGTAGGACACTGACCTTGCATAACTGTGAACTTGTGATTGAGGTGGAGGTGTTATTCCCACCTGACTACAGAGAGAACATTTTTGCTGACTGTTTGCTGGGTGTGTGTACACACACCCACCATTAACTGTTTCTGCCTCCTGCCAGCAGTACCAGATCTGACAGCTGGAGACGGTGGCCACCTGGGGACTCAGGACTTGGCGACTCCGGCGTACTTCAGATCCGTTGGCAGTGGAAATCGTGTGGGACCCGACTCTTCTCTGGACAGACGTCTTCTATCCTCGAGCCTGCCCACACATCACCTCTGTATATTGACTGATATCAAATTCTGTGATTGTCTGTATTTCATTGTGCACATTCACAACATTAAATTGTTACCTTTTGGCTCATCTAGTGACCGTTCTTTTACGCCCCCTGTTGTGGGTCCGTGTCACTACACTTTCCCAACAGGATATGTGGGCCAACATCATGGATTCCGAGGGGCGTCAACCATAAGTTGAACAACCAATGGAAGAGCAGGGTGCACAGCAGCCAGCAGGAGGTGTGTTAGGTGAGTTGCAGCACATCTTAACCGCCTTCACTGCTCGGATGGACTTAGTGACCGAGCAGAGCAACATACTCAGTCGCAGGATGGAGGCTGTCACCGCGGAGGTGGAAGCGTGCACAGGGCACGGCTGCAGCTCCTCCTCCTGCTGTCCTGGTGCCAAATATAGATATTCCACTGGTCGTCCAGTAACTCTGGTGGTGTCTGGGAATCATCGGGAGGAGACTAAGTTTTACATAACTCCTTCTACCTCCCGCGTAATTTTGGGCTTCCCGTGGATGATCAAACACAATCCCCGGATAGATTGGCCGTCTGGGGTGGTGGCTCAGTGGAGCGAAACCTACCACCGGGAGTGTTTAGGTTCCTCAGTTCCCCCCAGTCTGAGGGCTAAAGAGGAGGTTAAAGTCCCTCCCAATCTGACGGCGGTGCCTGAGGAGTACCACGATCTCACTGACGTCTTCAGCAAAGATCTGGCACTCACTCTCCCCCCCCCCACCGGACATATGATTGTGCCACTGATTTGATCCCGGGCATCGAGTACCCGTCCAGTAGACTGTACAACCTCTCACGTCCAGAGCGCGAATCAATGGAGACCTACATCCGGGACTCGTTAGCCGCCGGGTTGATCCGAAACTCCACCTCCCCGATGGGTGCTGGTTTCTTTTTTGCGGCCAAAAAGGACGGCGGACTCCGTCCATGCATTGATTACAGGGGGCTGAACGAGATTACGGTTTGCAATCGATACCCGTTGTCCCTGTTAGATTCGGTGTTCACGCCCCTGCATGGAGCCAAAATTTTCACCAAACTGGATCTTAGGAATGCTTATTACCTGGTTCGGATCCGGAAGGGAGATGAATGGAAGACGGCATTTAACACCCCGTTAGGTCACTTTGAGTACCTGGTCATGCCGTTCGGCCTCACTAACGCCCCCGCGACGTTCCAAGCCTTGGTAAACGACGTCTTGCAGGACTTCCTGCACCGATTCGTCTTTGTATACCTGGATGATATCCTCATCTTTTACCTGGATCCTGAGACTCATGTTAAGCATGTACGTCAGGTCCTGCAGCGGTTGTTGGAGAAGGGTGAGAAGTGCGAGTTCCACCGCACTTCTTTGTCCTTCCTGGGGTACATAATCTCCTCCAACTCCGTCGCCCCTGATCCGGCCAAGGTTGCGGCGGTGAGAGATTGGCCCCAACCAACAAGCCATAGGAAGCTGCAACAGTTCCTCTGCTTTGCAAATTTCTACAGGAGGTTTATTAAGGGCTACAATCAGGTTGTTAGCCCCCTGACAGCCCTGACCTCCTCTAAGGTCCCCTTCACCTGGTCGGATTGGTGCAAAGCCGCGTTTAGGGAGTTGAAGCGCCGGTTCTCAACTGCAACAGTTCTGGTGCAGCCCGATCCAAACTGCCAGTTTATTGTTGAAGTGGACGCCTCTGACTCAGGGATAGGAGCCGTGCTGTCCCAGAGCAGGGAGTCCGATAAGGTTCTCCACCCCTGTGCCTATTTCTCCCGCTGGTTGACCCCGGCTGAGCGAAACTATGACGTGGGCAATCGTGAGCTCCTTGCGGTGAAAGAGGCTCTTGAGGAGTGGAGACACCTGTTGGAGGGAGCTGCGGTGCCATTTACGGTTTTCACTGACCATCGGAACCTGGAGTACATCCGGACCGCCAAGCGTCTGAACCCCAGGCAAGCCCGCTGGTCATTGTTCTTTGGGCGTTTTGACTTCCAGATCACCTACTGCCCCGGGACCAAGAACCAATGATCCGACAAACCCGAGCTGTCAGATCCAATGGAAACCATCATCCCCGAGTCCACTGTTGTGGCCACCCTCACCTGGGACGTGGAGAAGACCATCCGGGAGGCCCTGACATGGAACCCGGGAACTGGCCCGCAAAATAAACTGTACGTCCCACCAGAGGCCAGGGCTGCCGTTCTGGAATTCTGTCATGGTTCCAAGCTCTTCTGTCACCCAGGGGTGCGAAGAACTGTTGGCAGTGGTCCGGCAGCGCTTCTGGTGGGCGTCTATGGAAGCCGACGTCCGGGAGTATGTCCAGGCCTGTACCACCTGCGCCAGGGGCAAGGCAGACCACAGAAAGACACAAGGACTCCTCCAGCCGTTACCTGTGCCACATCGCCCCTGGTCCCACATCAGCCTGGACTTCGTCACTGGTCTCCCGCCGTCCCAGGGCAATACAAGCATCCTCACGATAGTGGACCGGTTCTCCAAGGCGGCCCACTTCGTGGCCCTCGCGAAGCTCCCAAGGACCCAGGAGACAGTAGACCTCCTGGTCCACCATGTCGTGCGTCTGCATGGGATACCAACTGACATTGTCTCGGATCGTGGTCCTCAGTTCTCCTCTCAAGTCTGGAGGAGTTTCTGCAGGGAACTGGGGGCCACAGTGAGCCTCTCGTCCGGGTATCATCCACAGACCAACGGACAGGCAGAGCGGGTGAACCAAGAACTGGAACAGGCCCTCCGCTGTGTCACCTCCGCGCACCCGGCGGCTTGGAGTGACCATCTGGCCTGGATCGAGTACGCCCATAACAGTCAAGTGTCCTCAGCCACCGGCCTCTCCCTGTTTGAAGTATGTTTGGGCTACCAGCCCCCATTGTTTCCCGTAGTGGAGGGAGAGGTCGGTGTGCCCTCGGTCCAGGCCCATCTTCTCAGATGTTGTCGGGTGTGGCGCACCGCCCGTTTTGTCCTGCTGAAGCCCCGGACGAGGGCCCAGGCCCATGCAGACCGCCGGCGATCCCCGGCCCCTGCATATCAGCCTGGGCAGGAGGTGTGGCTTTCTACTAAGGACATTCCCTTACAGGTGGACTCACCCAAATTAAAAGACCGTTACATCGGACCATTCAAGATCCTCAAGGTCCTCAGTCCTGCCGCAGTGAAGCTTCAACTCCCAGCTTCACTGCGGATCCACCCGGTCTTCCACGTGTCACGCCTCAAGCCACACCACACTTCACCCATCTGCACCCCCAGACCGGCGCCGCCTCCTGCCCGGATCATTGACGGGGAGCCTGCATGGACGGTTCGCAGGCTCCTGGACATCCGTCGGAAAGGCCGGGGGTTCCAGTATCTGGTGGACTGGGAGGGTTATGGACCCGAAGAACGCTCCTGGGTGAAGAGGAGCTTCATCTTGGTCCCGGCCCTCCTGGCCGACTTCTACACCTGTCATCCCGACAAACCTGGTCGGGCGTCAGGAGGTGCCCTTTGAGAGGGGGTCCTGTTGTGTGGGCTGCTGAAGAGGAGGTACTGCTGGCCCACCACCAGAGGGCGCCCTGCCTGAAGTGCGGGCTTCAGGCACGAGAGGGCGCATCCGCCCCAGGAGCAACCGGGAGTGGCAGCTGTCACTCATCATCAACGCCAGCTGTCACTCATCAACCACCACCACCATATAAGCCGGGCAGCATCTCCACCTCACTGCCGAGATATCGACTACCCGAAGGTAATACTCTCAGCCGTGTTTGGAACGCACGTTGCTTTTCTGTCGCATTTCTGATTGTGTTTGCAGGCATTCACTCGCTACTTACAGCCGAGTTCGTGGATGGTGGAAAAGTGAACGGATTTCACTTCTCACTCCGAAATGCAAAAAAGTAGGAGGCTGACCTTGCATAACTGTGAACTTGTGATTGAGGTGGAGGTGTTATTCCCACCTGACTACAGAGAGAACATTTTTGCTGACTGTTTGCTGGGTGTGTGTGCACACACCCACCATTAACTGTTTCTGCCTCCTGCCAGCAGTACCAGATCTGACAGCTGGAGACGGTGGCTACCTGGGGACTCAGGACTTGGCGACTCTGGCGTACTTCAGATCCGTTGGCAGTGGAAATCATGTGGGACCCGACTCTTCTCTGGACAGACGTCTTCTATCCTCGAGCCTGCCCACACGTCACCTCTGTATATTGACTGATATCAAATTCTGTGATTGTCTGTATTTTGTTGTGCACGTTCACAACATTAAATTGTTACCTTTTGGCTCATCTAGTGACCGTTCTTTTACGCCCCCTGTTGTGGGTCCGTGTCACTACACTTTCCCAACAGGATATGTGGGCCAACGTCATGGATTCCCAGGGGCGTCAACCATAAGTTGAACAACCAATGGAAGAGCAGGGTGCACAGCAGCCAGCAGGAGGTGTGTTAGGTGAGTTGCAGCACATCTTAACCGCCTTCACTGCTCGGATGGACTTAGTGACCGAGCAGAGCAACATACTCAGTCGCAGTGACCAGTGACCTCGCTCTCCCGTGTCTTTTATCCCGCGCGTCCATTGATTTGAAGAAAGGTTTTGACCAGTTATTTAAATTTGAACACAATTACTCTGAGGGCTAGACCACCACTCAGAGATTTATTAAACAGAATTTAAATGTCACAGAATTTGACAGAATGCAAGCTTTACAGAATGAGTGAGATAAGCAAAAGCATACCCAGAGGTTCTGAGGGTCCCAGGAGCTGCAAGCTTCCAACCAGCAATCTGGTGTTCCAACAAGTTCACAGCAAGGAGGAACCCCGAATAGTGGGCTGGCATTGTATTTATACCCTTATGCTACTACAACATTTTTCTGCTAATCTTGGGCGTTGTCCTTCATCTGGGTGGTCTTGATCCATCTATTTCGTGGCATGGCCCTGCCCACACGCGCTGTAAAGTCTTCTGGTCTCAAACTCATAACAAATTTTGAGCAACAGCTGCTAACTAAAAAACTGTCAGCAAGTCACATCACGCGGATATACCACAAGAATGTTTGCACATTTCAAAATTGCACAACCTTCTAACAAACAGTTTAGTCTCCTTCTCTGACAGTTTATCACATTTACAAGACTTTTGAAAATGATTATATAAGTAATATATCTTCATGACAGCTTGCTAATAAATTAAACTAATATTTGAGCAAAAGCAAATCTTAGAACAAAAGCAAATGTAATCATAAACATAACATACCTCTAATTTGGTAGACACAATACACAATTCAACAGCACTCGAACATATAACTCAAAAGTATTTGAATTTGAATATATAGATATCATGTAATTAACCTTAGCTGTTGATTATGTGTTTAATAAGCATTGATAAATATTGATCACTATGAGCATATGAGTAATATATACTTCAACAGCAACAAGCTCTATTAATATATAAATGATGACTTCTAAACATTAAAACACACTCATATATGTAACAATATATTTTAGCTCAATAAAAGATAAATAATATTATGATGATACTGAATGGGAGAAAAAAGCACAAAATGTTAATGCATATTTAAGCACATTTAGGATATATTCCTTCAAGTTTATTTTTGCATTATTTAGTTTAGGATCTGTCTTTTGGTTTTGTGACTTTTCTTCTTCTTGGTTATGTTTCATTTATGGTCATATTTTGTTCTACTTCACTTGAGATTTCTGTTTAAGTTTTGTTCACCTTTTGTTGTCTCTTGACCTTTGACCCTGCCACACCTGTCTTCCATTTTGATCATCAGTTGAGTTGGTATTTTAACTTACTGGTGAAATTAACTTAGAAAATCCACTATGGTGATAGCCCAGTTTAGCACAGAAAATCCATTATGGTGATATTGCAGTTTATGTGGAAAGGAAATTTTTCAAGTTGAGATTGTGACCTGTTTCCACAGATGTGCTCATAAAGAGCTTAGAGGGATATGGTTTGGAATCTTGGTTGCTATTACTACATTGGAAAACTGTAAAATTGTGGATGCCCCACTGGTGGTTCCTGCAGCATCAAATATTCTGTGTCTGCTACCTTCAAGCTGCGTGGAACTTCATCAACCCAAACCTAATTTTTGGCATTATATATATATATACGAGGTCTATTAGAAAAGTATCCGACCTTATTATTTTTTTCAAAAACCATATGGATCTGAATCACGTGTGATTACATCAGACATGCTTGAACCCTTGTGGGTATGCGAGAGTTTTTTCATGCCTGTCGGTTACGTCATTCGCCTGTGGGCAGTCTTTGAGTGAGGAGTCGCCCACCCTCTCGTCGTTTTTTCATTGTTTAGGAATGGCTCAGAGACTGCTGCTTTGTTTGATAAAAAATTTTTCAAAAACTGTAAGGCACAACTGAGTGGACACCATTCGATAAATTCAGCTGGTTTTCGGTAAAAAATTTTAACGACTGATGAGAGATTTTGGTCTGGTAGTGTCGCTGTAAGGACAGCCCACGGTGCCTGACGGCGATCTGTGCTTCGAGGCGGCAGCGTCTCGCCGTTTCAAGTTGAAAACTTCCACATTTCAGGCTCTGTTGACCCAGTAAGTCGTCAGAGAACAGAGAACTTTCAGAAGAAGTCGGCATGAGGAGTTTATTCGGACATTCCATTGTTAACGGACATTTTGTAATGAAAGAACATGCGGGCAGAGTCGCATGTCGGGCCGGACCCGACCGCGGGGGTCGCAACAGGAAAAACACCTCTGTTGGAAACCTTAACGGGCAAGTTGGAACATGCCCAAGCTATTAAACAATTTCTCAGTTACTCACTTGTTGAAAGCCATCAAAAGCCGCCTGAATTTTTCAAATGGTTTTCAACACGGAGGTGTTTTTCCTGTCGCGGCGCACACAGATTTGCGCGCACGTCTTTCATTACAAAATGTCCTTAAACAGTGGAATGTCCGCATAAAGTCCTCATGCCGGCCTCTTCTGAATCTTTTCTGTTCTCTCACGACGTCCTGGGTGAATTAAGCCTTAAATTAGGATGTTTTCAGGTCGAAACAGGCCGACGACGGCGCCTGGAAGCGCTGCGCGACGTCCCGCTTCGTGGGAAGTCCTTACAGCGACAGAAACACCCCATAATCTCTCATCAGCCGTTAAACTTTTCACCGAAAATCAGCTAAATTTCTCGAATAGTGTCCACTCGGATATTACTCACAGGTCCAGAAAAAATTTTGATAAAGCAACGTGCGCCGTCTGGAGCAGAGTGTGAAACAAAGGAATTCAGCCGAGAGGGCAGGACCACATCTCACTCAAGGCCTGCCCACAGGGAAATGACATCACCGACACACGTGAAAAAACTCACGCATGCGCACGAGGGTTCAAGCATGATTGGTGTAATCGCATGTCATTCAAATCCATATAGTTAAAAAAAAAGTGTTGGTTTCTTATCTAATAGACCTCGTGTATATATATATATATATATATATATATATATATATATATATATATATATATATATATAATTGTGGAACCACCCCCAAATCACAGTAGTCCAAATGTCAACCCCACTGAGGTCCTTAGTCTGGGTCTCATGAACATAAGGTCACTGTCCTCAAAATCACTATTAATAAATTATCTAATTATGGAACACCACTTAGACATGTTAGGTTTATGTGATCCCTGGCTTAAACCTACTGTTATCCTCCCCTTAAATGAAGCCTGTCCACCAATGTATCACGCAGTGGCGGCTGGCCCATAGGGGGCGCTCGGGCGCTGCCCTACTAGATGTGGAGGGGAAAAGTCATAATATATATATATTTAAAAAGTATTATCAATGTCAGTTTTACTTAATAGTATGTGCCTACATGTAATATGAATGATTAAAACAACACTTCCTCCAACTGACTCTCATTCAACAGTGCATTTCCACCGACAGAAGCAGAGAACGTATCATTCCTCGTCTTGGGCACTCATTCAAAGCGCCCTTGAAGTGCAGCAAAATAACCAATTGTATGTAGTTGCTAGGGAAAATTAATAAATATTTGACAAATCAACATTGCCAAAATTAATGGCTTTGGGGCGCCGGAATTTTAGCCCTTGCTACAAAAATGCGAGAACGTTAGATTACAGTCAGTGATATACGTGACGCTGCAGCTGTCAGTCAGTCAGGCAGGAAGAGATGATGGTGACAACGACGTTTGGGTTATATTTATTTATTTTTATTTTGTCTCCGTGTGTTTTGCTGGAGTAAGTTGAAGAACTCTTCGGAGGTTTAAAACGGGACAAAACTCATCAAATCAATGACACCAAAGTTTGGCGGGATCCTTTTGGAGGCGCATGCAGGTGCGCACATCAGATCTTTCTCGTGGTTTAATGACAGTTGCACATCCCGGTTGGAGGAGAGACGTTTGTCTGACTCGTTATAAACCGTGTCAGGCTTCATTCACACTGTCAGCGCGCACACGTCACGGAGGCTGCTGATCTGCGCGGATGGAAAGGAGCGCGTCCACCTCTTCAGGTGAGCTGACGAGCTGCTCGGATTTATTCCCGAATGTTGCTCCTGGTGTGGAAACGAGGGTGAAAATTTAAGATAAAACGAATGAGTGATGTTTTTTTTATTTGTTTTAGGGGGTCAAAGCTGTGATCTTTATTGGGACAGCAGACCAGTTATAATGGTAATAGGGGAGGTCGGGGCTGTTTGTAACAGTGTTCAAAGCTGCAGCCTTGCTGGTATTTTGATTTCACTTTACACGTTATGAGGATCAGTTCACAGAAGTGAAATATTCTTTGGAGTATTCCACACTCTAAAACAAATTATTTGCTCAGTTTAAAAACAAAACAAAACCCTAAAATAGCAATTAGCATGTTTTTTAAAGAAATTCTAACTCAGCCACTGAGTTCACACAAGACACTTAACAGTCAGACAAACCCAAGTTTAGCAACGTGTTTAAATAAGTGGTTTTGTATACTTCATTTGCTTTGTCCTCTACACTCTTAATTAATTTTAACCAATTTAATTTAAAGGTTTTGGTGTTATTAGTCAAGTTATTTAATTTAAGTTTTTCAAGCTTCTTTAGTTTGCCTCCATTCCACTCAGTAATGTTCATGCAAAATATTACCTTAATTTTCTCTCTCGCACGCTCTCTCTCACACACACACACACACACGAACACTTTCTCTCTCTCTCTCTCACTCACACACACACAAACATTTTCTCTCACTGAAGGTGATGTGAACATTGTCGTATGTACATAATGTTCTTTTGTCAATTGAAGGATTTTTCAATATTTTGAAAGAGTGTAAATTTGGTGATATTTTCTATTTTGTTAAGGTCAGTGTCATTGTGAACCCCAGGATCTGTTTGTCTGAAGATAATGGCAGTTCAGTACAGTTTGGTGTACTATGTGTGTAATTGGTGTCAAATGGTGAATTGTTCTTTGCTCAAGAACTTGAGTGTTACATTTGATACTGTTCCTTTCCAAAGTAGAAATGGGGCCTAATATAGCTGTAAATGGTTAACTTTATCTGTAAAACTGCTGATTTTGAGAAGGACATGAAATGATTATTGTGGAATTGTAGTAATTTTCCGACTGTTCACTTGAATGCCTGTACTGGACAAGGCAAGGGAATCTATTGGCACAGTAGCCCCACCAAGACTGTTTTTCACCAGCCGCCACTGGTATCACGACTGGTAAATGGCTGTGGCAGGATGCAAATGCAGGACTCAGACTCAAGGCTCTGTATGTAAAAGCAGTTTACTTGGGTGAAAAACGGGGTCTGGTACACAGGTAGGCAAACAGCAACAAGGCAAACAAAAGCAAGAACATCAGGCAGGTGCGTGGTCGAGAGTACAAGCAAGGGGGTCAAAGAACACGGGTGGTAAGCAGGTTGAGAACAAGAAATAGAAGGCTGGAGAGAAGGCATAGAGCCCATCAATCTGGTGAGGAAACAGGGCAAAAAGAGGATCTTAAATACACCCAAGTGATGAGGTGCAGATTGGGAGCAGGTGTGCGTGGAACACAGCAGAATGAGGTTGTGGCCAGGGAGAGGGAAACACCCACCACCAAGAAACAGAAGATACAAACAAGAGAGACGGGGACAGTAGAACCCAAGCAGAAAAAAACCCCAACAAGAGAATAAGCCTACAAAGAAACAAACGTGGCAAAAGCATGAAAACAAAACCAGGCAGAACCTCACATCCTGACACAATGTACACATTTAGTCACGTCCTTCTTGATACAAAGCAAAGAGGTCAGTGTTGCTCCAATTCATAAATGTGGGTTTAGCTTACTGGCTGTTGGAAATCTAAAATATAATTTGTTTGAACATCTGACTCTCTGCTCTGCCCAGGATACTATGTATAGCCAAGGTCAGAAGAATAAAAATCAAACGTTATTTTGTCACCATATATAGGCCGCCTGGCCCATATTTTGAGCTGAATTTGTTGAGTTTATCTCTAATGGCAACCCGTGTAGATAACATTCTGATTGTTGGTGACTTCAACATTTGTATTAGTAAGCCTTCTGACCCCCTCTACAAATCATTCATGGACATTATAGATGTATTATCATTCCACTGAGGGCTCAACACACATCTTTGGAAATACCCTGGATTTGGTCCTTATTCACTGTCACAAATACTGACATTATGCCTCTTGTGTCAGCGGTCTCAGATCACTCAATTATTAAGCTTACAGTCTCGTTGCCGTGTTTACTGGAACAAGAACCTTATTTGTCATTGCGGCGACACATCTATTCTTCGACAACAACTGAACTCGGAGCCAGACTGCCTGATATCTTAGTCTCACTTTCGGGAAATGACCATTCAGTAGACAGCGGTGGTGTCAAAAGTACACACATTTGTTACTTAAGTAGAAGTATAGATACTGCAGTTTAAAAACACTCTGGTAAAAGTTGAAGTATCAACTTGACCTCTTTACTCAAGTAAAAGTGAAAAAGTATGTGCTCCAAAACCTACTTAAAGTATAAAAGTATAAAGTAACCTTTAAAAAAAAAAAAAAAAAAAAAAAGTAGATGCCACTATATGAATTGAAAGATTAATTTAAAAACTGATTCGTTCTACATGTGGCCCAAGACCCAAAACCCAAAATTACCCCCCAACACCACCTGCACAAAAATGTTTCAATTCTAGAAGCTCTGAAATGCAATCTGGGACTATTCCAGACAATAAACTGCAGTGAGTGCAGCATCCATTTAGTGAAGGAAAACAAAACAAAAAAAAGAAAACAACTTTCCTTATTCAAATTAATTCCAGTAGTATTCTGCTCTTACTAGGATGCAGCAGTTTTCTAGTTTGGCAGATAGTTCTGGAGGAAATCACAGAAGAAATTAACACACTGAAAATATGGTTTGACTGAAACAAACGGTCATTAAACTTAAATAAGACAGGGATGAAATGAAGGAGTAAGAGTCACTAGGTGTTCACAGGAAACATTTATGTACGTATGTATTTATTTATGTATGTTCATTGTTAGTTGCTTTTATATTTTCTGTTGTGTTTCTATTCAGGTTCTTTTTGCCTCTTTCTCTAGAATTGTATATAATAATAATTAGATTATTAATATATAAACAAAAATAAATTTAAGAAATATTACAATTTGAAAACAAATGCACCCGAACGTGATGAGAGCTGCAATTGCTAAATGCTAACTTTTAACATTGAAAATGCCATAGACATGCTAACGCGTTAGCGTCGCTCCCGTTTTTAAGTTATAAAATACATCTATCAACTGTTACTTCGTTACTTGACACCTCTGGTAGACAGCCTTGTGGACAGCGTAAACTCAAAGCTCACAACTACACTCGACATGATTGCTCCACCTACATTAAATCCAGGTCCCCAAAACACACTTGCCTTGGGTCAATGATTACTTACATGACCTCAAGCATAAGGGTAGAGGTCTAGTAGAATGAAAATGGCATGGTTCAAAACTAGAATTATTCCACCTCGTGTGGCAAGATGCTATTCGAGACTTTAAGCATGCACCGCTGGCTTCAAAGTGGGCCTACTACTCTGATGTGATCAACAAATACAAGCATAATTCAAAGTTCTTGTTCAACACTGTGACAACACTTATTCATGGTCACCCACCTGTAAGTCCCTCTCCATTTACAGCCCAAGATTTCTTAGAATACTTTGAGAAGACAATAGATGTCATTATAACCTAATGACATCTGTTTTCTTCCAAATAAATCTTCTTGTTATTTTCTTCTCAATATATATCCTAGCATGCCTTAATCCGGCCACTACACCATGATTTTGAGGTGGGTGCCATTACTGATATATTACCTAGATTTACAGAATTTAATAGTATCTCACTGGGTGTGCTGATGAATTTTGTAATGCCTGCTAAAAGTACGACCTTATTTGATCCTATACCAACAAAACTGTTTAAGGACCTGTGGCCCACTCTTGGGCCTACTGTGTTGGAAATTATTAATCTGTCACTAACCCTTGGATCCGTTGCTAAATGTTTCAAATCTGCAGTGATTAAACCATTATTTAAGAAATCTAATCTTGACTCCAGTGTATTGAAAAATTATAGGCAGACATCAAATCTATTATTCTGTTCTAAAATACTGGAAAAAGTGATTTCACATCAGATAGCGGACCACCTTACTGAGAATAATCTCTTTGAGTCACTGCAGTCTGCATTTAGAAAATATCATTCCAAAGTGACAGCTCTCACTAAAGTGGTGAATGATCTTCTGCTTGCACTGGATTCGGACACCTCTACGGCTCTGGTGCTATGAGGTCTTAGCACTATGTTTGATATGGTAGATCACCATATTCTACTTGATAAGCCGGAAAATCATTTTGGGATCACTGGGAATGTCCTTGCATGGTTGACATCATACCTAACCAGTTGTTCTCAATGTGTCTTGTACAACACTACCTCTAACCTTGGTGACATGGTTTTCCAGGGAGCTAGTTAGCCTGCTTAGAAGTATAATAAGTACAGTGGTTGGGACTCTCACAGGTCACAACGTCTTGAACAGAAATAGTATGGTAATGACACTCCAACAGGTCAGTACATGTATAGGAGGAACCTGAGATGTGTCTCTATTTTTGGGCCAGTGTCCACCATAGGGTACACTGAGTTTTTTTGGGGGGGTTTCTTTCTTGGAACCTGACCACATTAGGAAACTAAAGCTAAGAAATCTGATATTCCTTTATCAAGGGTACCAAAAGGTTTAACTAAGAATGATTATTTTTGGGGGTGTAATGGGCCTCTTCTTTTTGGCCTACACCCTGCTGGGCTGATAGCCCACCCCTTCTCTCCTAACCTAACCTAACCTCGGTGACATGAAATATGGGGTTCCACAGGGGCCCGTCTTAGGCCCCCTGTTTTTCTCCCTGATGACACCCAGTTGTACATGCCGATATCTGCTGGTAATCTCGTAAACATAAAGTCCTTAGATGATTGCCTTGTCTCAGTTTGAAAAGCTGGATGTCCAGCAATTTCTTACTTTTAAACTTGGGCAAGACCGAAATGATGGTTCTGGGTCCAGCGAGATATCGGCATTAGTTTAACCAGCTAATGGTTACCTTAGACTTGTGTTTCATACATTACACCGAAAAAGTGAGGAACCTTTGGGTGATTTTTTTACCTTTCTTTCTTTATTTTTAAAAAATAATAAGTCAACATTCAGAAAGGATCAGACAAAACAATAAAAGAGCACAAAAAACAATAAATAAAAAAATAAATAAAAAATAGAACACCAAACAAAGGAGAATATTTAAAATCACATGAATTCACAGAAGTATTTTTTTTTCAGTGTCATTATCAACTTATCTTCTATCATTGTCGCTGTTCTTGTTCCTGTATGTCGTCCATTTCTCCCATTTCTCTTTGAATTGGGCTTTCCACAGTCTCACATATATGTCAAATTCTCCATCAGATAAATCTTAATAATTTGAATCCATTGTTCCATAGCTGAGGGGTCGAGTTAATGCCACTTCCTTGTTATTGATTTTTTTTACAAGCCACTGTGTTGTGGGCTGGGGTGTTTGGCTGGCTTGGTTTTTGTTTTCTGTTTCTCCCACCAGGTGGTATGCATTCAGGACTGAGTGGCTGGGCATTAGGACCTCACCCTGAACACCTGAGGCTTGTTTTCACATGCAGGTCTTCAGGACTCACAGCTGTGGTGTATTTTGTCTTGATCAGAGATTGCTGCATTTAAACCTTGAATGCACAGTGTGTGATTGCCAGAGACTCGACCTTCAATCAATCAATTTTTTTATATAGCGCCAAATCACAACAAACAGTTGCCCCAAGGCGCTTTATATTGTAAGGCAAGGCCATACAATAATTATGTAAAACCCCAACGGTCAAAACGACCCCCTGTGAGCAAGCACTTGGTACAGTGGGAAGGAAAAACTCCCTTTTAACAGGAAGAAACCTCCAGCAGAACCAGGCTCAGGGAGGGGCAGTCTTCTGCTGGGACTGGTTGGGGCTGAGGGAGAGAACCAGGAAAAAGACATGCTGTGGAGGGGAGCAGAGATCGATCACTAATGATTAAATGCAGAGTGGTGCATACAGAGCAAAAAGAGAAAGAAACAGTGCATCATGGGAACCCCCCAGCAGTCTACGTCTATAGCAGCATAACTAAGGGATGGTTTAGGGTCACCTGATCCAGCCCTAACTATAAGCTTTAGCAAAAAGGAAAGTTTTAAGCCTAATCTTAAAAGTAGAGAGGGTGTCTGTCTCCCTGATCTGAATTGGGAGCTGGTTCCACAGGAGAGGAGTCTGAAAGCTGAAGGCTCTGCCTCCCATTCTACTCTTACAAACCCTAGGAACTACAAGTAAGCCTGCAGTCTGAGAGCGAAGCGCTCTATTGGGTGATATGGTACTACGAGGTCCCTAAGATAAGATGGGACCTGATTATTCAAAACCTTATAAGTAAGAAGAAGAATTTTAAATTCTATTCTAGAATTAACAGGAAGCCAATGAAGAGAGGCCAATATGGGTGAGATATGCTCTCTCCTTCTAGTCCCCGTCAGTACTCTAGCTGCAGCATTTTGAATTAACTGAAGGCTTTTTAGGGAACTTTTAGGACAACCTGATAATAATGAATTACAATAGTCCAGCCTAGAGGAAATAAATGCATGAATTAGTTTTTCAGCATCACTCTGAGACAAGACCTTTCTGATTTTAGAGATATTGCGTAAATGCAAAAAAGCAGTCCTACATATTTGTTTAATATGCGCTTTGAATGACATATCTTGATCAAAAATGACTCCAAGATTTCTCACAGTATTACTAGAGGTCAGGGTAATGCCATCCAGAGTAAGGATCTGGTTAGACACCATGTTTCTAAGATTTGTGGGGCCAAGTACAATAACTTCAGATTTATCTGAGTTTAAAAGCAGGAAATTAGAGGTCATCCATGTCTTTATGTCTGTAAGACAATCCTGCAGTTTAGCTAATTGGTGTGTGTCCTCTGGCTTCATGGATAGATAAAGCTGGGTATCATCTGCGTAACAATGAAAATTTAAGCAATACCGTCTAATAATACTGCCTAAGGGAAGCATGTATAAAGAGAATAAAATTGGTCCTAGCACAGAACCTTGTGGAACTCCATAATTAACTTTAGTCTGTGAAGAAGATTCCCCATTTACATGAACAAATTGTAATCTATTAGACAAATATGATTCAAACCACCGCAGCGCAGTGCCTTTAATACCTATGGCATGCTCTAATCTCTGTAATAAAATTTTATGGTCAACAGTATCAAAAGCAGCACTGAGGTCTAACAGAACAAGCACAGAGATGAGTCCACTGTCTGAGGCCATAAGAAGATCATTTGTAACCTTCACTAATGCTGTTTCTGTACTATGATGAATTCTAAAACCTGACTGAAACTCTTCAAATAGACCATTCCTCTGCAGATGATCAGTTAGCTGTTTTACAACTACCCTTTCAAGAATTTTTGAGAGAAAAGGAAGGTTGGAGATTGGCCTATAATTAGCTAAGATAGCTGGGTCAAGTGATGGCTTTTTAAGTAATGGTTTAATTACTGCCACCTTAAAAGCCTGTGGTACATAGCCAACTAACAAAGATAGATTGATCATATTAAGATCGAAGCATTAAATAATGGTAGGGCTTCCTTGAGCAGCCTGGTAGGAATGGGGTCTAATAAACATGTTGATGGTTTGGATGAAGTAACTAATGAAAATAACTCAGACAGAACAATCGGAGAGAAAGAGTCTAACCAAATACCGGCATCACTGAAAGCAGCCAAAGATAACGATACGTCTTTGGGATGGTTATGAGTAATTTTTTCTCTAATAGTTAAAATTTTGTTAGCAAAGAAAGTCATGAAGTCATTACTAGTTAAAGTTAATGGAATATTCAGCTCAATAGAGCTCTGACTCTTTGTCAGCCTGGCTACAGTGCTGAAAAGAAACCTGGGGTTGTTCTTATTTTCTTCAATTAGTGATGAGTAGAAAGATGTCCTTCTGAGCAGATGTGTGAGATCGACGTCAGGAGAACAATCTCACCATCACGGACGCAGAGACCGCTCCAGGTTTGACGCCACAGTCTGTGAAGAAGGATTGGGTGAGGTCTCACGCTCTTCAGCACACTTCCTGAGGTAATTTGGTTTTGGTGACTTTTATGAAGTAATGACAGTGGATTTGGTGTCCCTCACACCTTGTGTTAGTGAGCTGTCACGTTATGCTAATTGTCTAATCAGCTTCTGGTGCAGTGGAGATTTGAACTGAGTTGTTCCGTGCCTGCAGGGTAAGAAGCTGATGTATAGATTTAAGCCAGGAAGTGTTTGCTGATTGCGTGCACCTTTGAGTTGTGTCTCTCTGTGTGGAGTTGGACTCACCTCATGTTTTCTTTCTTCACAGACTCGGTTTGTCGCGGCCACCTGGGGGGTGTCGGCGGGGTCCCTGGGTCCGAACTGCTGTGGCTCCGGACCGTTTGCGCTGTTAAGAGCGCGCCATGTTTCCACCTCACCAGACCGCGGACTTTTTAGTTGTTTAGCACTGCATCTCACTGTTATGTTTATTAAATTCTGTTATCCTTTGAACCGTGCTCTGCTTATTTTATGTTGTGTCCTTTCAAACGCTGGGTCGGTGCTCCGACCGCGTCCGAAACATAACACACTGTCAATAATTTTAGCAAATATTTATCTTTTCCTTGTACATATTCTACTGAAAAATGTCCTAAATACAGTATAGTTGTATTTAGTGGTAGATTATATCCCCAAACTTTTGTAATTTCTCCATTTATGTTTTCCCAATAGTTATTTATTTTTGAACATTTCCAAAATAGATTTCTATGATTTACATTTACTGATCCACAGTTTTTCCAGCATGGTATAGATTGATTCAGATATTTAGTTTTTGTCTTAGGTGTGATGATGAAGCGAATCAGGTTTTTACATGAAAATTCCCTCCATTTCTGAGAACCAGTGGTTGTTTGGTGGGTTTCCATGTGTTTTGCCAATCATTTTTCATTATTTCAGTAGTTGATTCCTTTGGAATTTTATCTTAATATATTCTGTTGTATGCTTAATCATTTTGTTCACTGTGTTCTCTTCCATGTAGGGACTCATCTTGATTTCTCTGTTATAATAATCTCTTACTTATAAATACTGAAAAAAATCATATTTGTCAAAACCAAATTTATCTTTCATCTCCTCAAAACTCATTAATTCTCCCTGCTTTTCCAACATTCTCCATGTTGTAATTCCTTTTATTAACCATTGCTTACATCCCAGCCCTTGTACAACCCCTGGCAAAAATTATGGAATCACCGGCCTCGGAGGATGTTCATTCAGTTGTTTAATTTTGTAGAAAAAAAGCAGATCACAGACATGACACAAAACTAAAGTCATTTCAAATGGCAACTTTCTGGCTTTAAGAAACACTATAAGAAATAAGGAAAAAAGTTGTGGCAGTCAGTAACGGTTACTTTTTTAGACCAAGCAGAAGGAAAAAAATATGGAATCACTCAATTCTAAGGAATAAATTATAGAATCACCCTGTAAATTTTCATCCCCAAAATTAACACCTGCATCAAATCAGATCTGCTCATTAGTCTGCATCGAAAAAGGAGTGATCACACCTTGGAGAGCTATTGCACCAAGTGGACTGACATGAATCATGGCTCCAACACGAGAGATGTCAATTGAAACAAAGGAGAGGATTATCAAACTCTTAAAAGAGGGTAAATCATCACGCAGTGTTGCAAAAGATGTTGGTTGTTCACAGTCAGCTGTGTCTAAACTCTGGACCAAATACAAACAACATGGGAAGGTTGTTAAAGGCAAACATACTGGTAGACCAAGGAAGAAATCAAAGCGTCAAGACAGAAAACTTAACGCAGTATGTCTCAAAAATCAAAAATGCACAACAAAACAAATGAGGAACGAATGGGAGTCATAGTCAGTGATGAATCTCGAATCTGCAGTGGGCATGGTGATGATGCTGGAACTTTTGTTTGGTGCCATTCCAATGAGATTTAGAAAGATGACTGCCTGAAGAGAACATGTAAATTTCCACAGTCATTGATGATATGGGGCTGCATGTCAGGTAAAGGCACTGGGGAGATGGCTGTCATTACATCATCAATAAATGCACAAGTTTACGTTGATATTTTGGACACTTTTCTTATCCCATCAATTGAAAGGATGTTTGGGGATGATGAAATCATTTTTCAAGATGATAATGCATCTTGCCATAGAGCAAAAACTGTGAAAACATTCCTTGCAAAAAGACACAAAGGGTCAATGTCATGGCCTGCAAATAGTCCGGATCTTAATCCAATTGAAAATCTTTGGCGGAAGTTGAAGAAAATGGTCCATGACAAGGCTCCAACCTGCAAAGTTGATCTGGCAATAGCAATCAGAGAAAGTTGGAGCCAGATTGATGAAGAGTACTGTTTGTCACTCACTAAGTCCATGCCTCAGAGACTGCAAGCTGTTATAAAAGCCAGAGGTGGTGCAACAAAATACTAGTGATGTGTTGGAGCGTTCTTTTGTTTTTCATGATTCCATAATTTTTTCCTCAGAATTGAGTGATTCCATATTTTTTTCCCTCTGCTTGGTCTAAAAAAGTAACCGTTACTGACTGCCACAATTTTTTTTCCTGATTTCTTATAGTGTTTCTTAAAGCCAGAAAGTTGCCATTTGAAATGACTTTAGTTTTGTGTCATGTCTGTGATCTGCTTTTTTTCTACAAAATTAAACAACTGAATGAACATCCTCCAAGGCCGGTGATTCCATAATTTTTGCCAGGGGTTGTACTTAGCTGACCTACTTAAACCCTACGTACGGGCCTGGCGTGGCATTCCCAGGGTGCAGGACTATTGTGTGTCCCTAGGGTGAATAAAAATCTGCTGGTCACAGAGCCTTCTCTTATCATGCCCCTATTCTGTGGAATGATGTCCCTACGTCAATAAAACAGTCAGATTCTGTAGAGACTTTCAACCAAAACTTAAGACGCACTTATTTTCCCTTTCGTATGGTTAGCATACTGGCATAGTATGTTACTATGCATTTTACTCTTTTAAATTAATTTTGTTATTAAAGAGAGCAGGCCGTGGCATCAACTTTATCTAAAGTCTGGGGCTTTTAGTGAAGCTTTGTGGTAGTGGCCGGCGGTCACCTTAGTATTTCTTCTGTTTTTCTTGTTGCTAAATGCTGATAAATTACACTGTATTTGTTGATTTTCTGCTGCCTGATTCTGTTTTTTTTCTCTCTCTCTTTTTAAGGTGCAGCTCCATCCAGAGATGGGAGTGGGTGTTTTTCTTCTGCAGGCCTCCTGTCTTGTGCGGAATGGACTCCAAAAACCTCCCAAAATTTCCTGTATAATTTTCTGTATTGTCTATTGTGTCGGTAGCATGGCCCAAGCAGAGGGTCACCCGGTCAAGTCTGGTCTGCTTGAGATTTCATCCTCAAATCATCAGAGCGAGTTGTTCCTTACCACTGTCACCTGTGTGCTTGCTCTAGGGGTTGGTAAGGTTGGACCTTACTTGCGTGAAGCGCCTTGAGAAACCTTGTTGTGATTTGGTGCAATATAAATGAAAATAAATTGAAATTGTATCATATACTATCCATTTTAATGCATTAATATGTTTCTGTAGATTACGAGGTCTGTTAGAAAAGTATCTGACCTTTTTATTTTTTGCAATAACCTTATGGATTTGAATCACATGTGATTGCACCAGCCAAGCTTGAACCTTCGTGCGCATGCGTGAGTTTTTTCATGCCTGTCGGTTGCGTCATTCGCCTGTGAGCATGCTTTGTGGGAGGAGTGGTCCAGCCCCCTCGGCGGATTTTCATTGTCAGGAAAATGGCCGAGCAACTGCCACTTTGCTGCATCAAAATCTTTTCAGAAACTGTGAGAGACAGCCAGGTGGAAACCATTCGGAAACTTCAAATGGCTTTCGGTGAAGATCTTATGGGCATCACACAGATTAAGGAGCATTACAACCGGATTAAAGAGCGGCCATCGACAGGCTGAAACAACCAGATCATTTCCAAAGTGAAGGCTGTGTTGATCCGGGACGTCGTCTGACTACCAGAGAAATGGCAAGAGAGGTGGACATAGCACTTTTTCGGCACATTACACTGTTACAGGAGATTTTGTAATGAAAGACGTGCGGCGGAATTCGCGCGTCAGGACGGAGCCGCGTAATGGCGCAGAACAAAAAGCACCTCCGTGTTGGAAGTCTCACGGAACATGCCCAGCTCTTCCACCATTCGGAAGATACAGACTGCTTTGGGTGGCATTTCAGTCAAGTGAGTATCCGAGAAATTGTCGAAGAGCTGAGCATGTCACAACATGTCCTGTGAGACCAACACGGAGGTGCTTTCATTCCACGCCATTAGTGGCTCCGTGGCGAATTCCTCCACTCCTGTTTTCATGACAAAATCTCCTTTAACAGTGGAATGTACAGGGAAAGTGCTGATGTCCACCTTTTCTGCCATTTCTCTGGTAGTCAGACGACGTCCCGGATCAACACAGCATTCAGTTTGGAAATGATCTGGTCGTTTCAGCCTGTCGATCGCCACTCGGAGCGCGGTGCGCCCTCCACCATTGTGCGCCGTCTTTAAACCAGCCGTACCACTCCTTAATCTGTGTGATGCCCATAAAATCGTCCCTGAAAGCCATCTGAATTTTCCGAATGGTGTCCACCTGGCTGTCTCTCACAGTTTCTGGAAAAATTTGATGCAGCGCTGCTCCAGCCGTTCAGACATTTTCCTCACAATGAAAATCCGACGAGGGGGGAGGACCAGTGCTCACTCAAAGCGTGTTCACAGGGGAATGACGCAACCGACAGGCGTGAAAAAACTCACGCATGCACACGAAGGTTCAATCTTGGCTGACGCAATCACACGTGATTCAAATCCATAAGGTTATTGCAAAAAATAAAAAGGTCCGATACTTTTCTAACAAACCTCAGATATATTTTTTATAGCTTCATACCATGTTTCTAGTGTTAAACTTGTTATTGGGTCTATGTTACTTTTAAGTTTATTGTATTGTTCTATATCCCCAATCAGAGTTTGTATTGGGTTATTATTAACATCTTTTTCTATATCCTTCCACTTTGCTTCATAGTTTGGCTTTAACCAGCAATAAGCATATTTCAGTTGTGCTAATGTATAATAATATTCTAAACTGGGGAGGGCTAAGGCCCCAAGCTTCATACCATGTTTCTAGTGTTAAACTTGTTATTGGGTCTATGTTACTTTTAAGTTTATTGTTTTGTTCTATATCCCCAATCAGAGTTTGTATTGGGTTATTATTATCTTTTTCTATATCCTTCCACTTTGCTTCATAGTTTGGCTTTAACCAGCAATAAAGATATTTCAGTTGTGCTAATATATAATAATCTTCTAAACTGGGGAGGGCTAAGCCCCCATGTTCTTTAGGGAGCTGAAGAATTACATGCCTAACTCTGGGTCTTTTACCTCCCCAAATAAATCGGGATATTTGCTTACGCCAAGTCATAAAAAATTTGGGGTATCTTTGCTGGTAATGACTGGAATCGATAGAGTAACCTCGGTTAGATATTCATTCTTATAATTTCTATTTACAAACTAAAATCCAGAGGTAATATGTTCCATCTTTGTATATCTTTTTGGATTTCTCTTTATTCTTTATTACACACATTGTGTTTAAATTTTGTGTAACCATTATTCCCAAATATTTTACTGTCTTCATATTCCAAATTAATTTATATGTATTTTGCATATTTTTTAATGGTAGGTAATTAAATGTCAGAACTTGTGTTTCTTTACGTTTGTTGTATATCCTGAAAAATTCCCATAGACCTCCATTTGTTTCAATAGGGCAGGGGTTGACTGTTTTGGTTGTTGGAGAAAGCAAATAGTGTTATCTGCAAAAAGCCCTATCTATGGTTTGTATTTTTAATTTTAACTCCTTTAATCTCTCTTTTTTGTCAGATCGCCTGTGCCAATGGTTCTATATACAAAGCAAATAATAAGGGCAACAGACTTGTCTAGTTGATCTTTCGAAAATGAATTTATCTGTCAGATTACCATTTATTTTAATTCTTGCACTGGGTTGATAATATAATGTCTTTATATAATCCACTGATTTCATATTAAATCCCAATCGTTTTAGTACTTGATATTAAAACCTCCAAATAACCCGATCAAACACTTTCTCTGCATCAATGCTTACTAATACTGTGCCTCTTTCTTGATGTTGTGCTTCTTCTATAATGTGTATAGTTTTTCTAATATCCTGTGCTTGTCGCCTCCTTATAAATCCTGTTTGATCTTCATCTACAACCCCAATTCCATTGAAGTTGGGACGTCATGTAAAATGTAAATAAAAACAGAATATGATGATTTGCAAATCCTCTTCAACCTATATTCAATTGAATACACCACAAAGACAAGATATTTAATGTTCAAACTGATAAACTTTATTGTTTTTGTGCAAATATTTGCTCATTTTGAAATGGATGCCTGCAACACATTTCAAAAAAGCTGGGACAGTGGTATGTTTACCACTGTGTTACATCACCTTTCCTTCTAACAACACTCAATAAGCATTTGGGAACTGAAGACACTAATTGTTGAAGCTTTGTAGGTGGAATTCTTTCAATGTACAACTTCAGTTGTTCAACAGTCCGGGATCTCTGTTGTATTTTGCCCTTCATAATGCACCACGCATTTTCAATGGGTGACAGGTCTGGACTGTAGGCAGGCCAGTCTAGTACCCGCATTCTTTTCCTACGAAGCCACGCTGTTGTAACACGCGCAGAATGTGGCTTGGCATTGCCTTGCTGAAATAAGTAGGGATGTCCCTGAAAAAGACGTTACTTGGATGGCAGCATGTGTTCCTCCAAAACCTGGATGTACCTTTCAGCATTGATGGTGCTACCACAGATGTGTAAGTTGTCCATGCCATGGGCACTAACACCTCCATACCATCACAGATGCTGGCTTTTGAACTTTGCACTGGTAACAGTCTGTATGGTCTTTTTCCTATTTAAGGACACGACATCCATGATTTCCAAAAACAATTTGAAATGTGGACTCATCAGACCACAGCACACTTTTCCACTTTGCCTCCGTCCATTTCAAATGAGCTCGGGCCCAGAGAAGGTGGCGGCATTTGTGGATGTTGTTGATGTATGGCTTTCGCTTTGCATGGTAGTTTTAACTTGCACTTGTAGATGTAGAGACGAACTGTGTTAACTGACAGTGGTTTTCTGAAGTGTTCCTGAGCCCACGCGGTAAGATCCTTTACACAATGATGTCGGTTTTTAATGCAGTGCTGCCTGAGGGATCGAAGGTCACGGGCATTCAATGTTGGTTTTCGGCCTTGCTGCTTATGTGTAGAAAGTTTTCCAGATTCTTTGAATCGTCTGATTATATTATGGACTGTAGATGATGGAATCCCTAAATTCCTTGCAATTGAACGTTGAGAAACATTGTTCTTAAACTGTTGGACTATTTTTTTTCACACAGTTGTTCACAAAGTGGTGACCCTCACCCCATCTTTGCTTGTGAATGACTGAGCCTTTTGGGGATGCTCCTTTAATACCCAATCACGACACTCACCTTTTCCAGTTAACTTGTTCACTCATCAACTTTCCCAGTCTTTTGGTCCCACTGTCCCAGCTTTTTTGAAATGTATTGCAGGCATCCATTTCAAAATCAGCAAATATTTGCACAAAAACTATAAAGTTTATCAGTTCGAACATTAACTATCTTGTCTTTGTGGTATATTCAATTGAATATAGGTTGAAGAGGATTTGCAAATCATTGTATTCTGTTTTATTTTCATTTCACACAATGTCCCAACTTCATTGGATCTGGGGTTGTATTAGATCGGGTAAAAAACTACTAAGTCTTTTTGACAATACTGACGTATATATTTTATAGTCTACATAAGGGGTGGGCAACTTGTTCCAGAAAGGGCCAAGAGGGTGCAGATTTTCTTTGCAGACACTGACTCCACCAGGTGATTTCACTGATTAACTGATTCCATCTGCTCAAAGTGATATTAATCAGTGAAATCACCTGGTGGATGGAATCAGTGGCTGCAAAGAAAACCTTCACCCTCTTGGCCCTGTCTGTCTGGAACAAGTTGCCCAACCCCTGGTCTACATTCAAGATTGATATAGATTGGTAGTTTTCACAGTGGTTCACGTCTTTTCCGGATTTCAAAATAATGGGGCAATTTTTGATCCCACATTCTTCTTTAACCTACACATTAGTGATATTTTGAGGACTACTTTCTTCCACTTGCGAAATATAGCGTAGATTCGTCCCATCTTGTCTATGGCTGATGCTGCGACCCTGATTCATACATTTGTTTCTTCTACAACCCCTGGCAAAAATTATGGAATCACCGGCCTCAGAGGATGTTCATTCAGTTGTTTAATTTTGTAGAAAAAAAGCAGATCACAGACATGACACAAAACTAAAGTCATTTCAAATGTCAGCTTTCTGGCTTTAAGAAACACTATAAGAAATCAAGAAAAAAAGATTGTGGCAGTCAGTAACGGTTACTTTTTTAGACCAAGCAGAGGAAAAAAATATGGAATCACTCAATTCTGAGGAAAAAATTATGGAATCACCCTGTAAATTTCATCCCCAAAACTAACACCTGCATCATATCAGATCTGCTCGTTAGTCTGCATCTAAAAAGGAGTGATCACACCTTGGAGAGCTGTTGCACCAAGTGGACTGACATGAATCATGGCTCCAACATGAGAGATGTCAATTGAAACAAAGGAGAGGATTATCAAACTCTTAAAAGAGGGTAAATCATCACGCAATGTTGCAAAAGATGTTGGTTGTTCAGTCAGCTGTGTCTAAACTCTGAACCAAATACAAACAACATGGGAAGGTTGTTAAAGGCAAACATACTGGTAGACCAAGGAAGAAATCAAAGCGTCAAGACAGAAAACTTAAAGCAATATGTCTCAAAAATCAAAAAATGTACAACAAAACAAATGAAGAACGAATGGGAGGAAACTGGAGTCAACGTCTGTCACTGAACTGTAAGAAACCGCCTAAAGGAAATGGGATTTACATACAGAAAAGCTAAACGAAAGCCATCATTAACACCTAAACAGAAAAAAACAAGGTTACAATGGGCTAAGGAAAAGCAATCGTGGACTGTGGATGACTGGATGAAAGTCATATTCAGTGATGAATCTCGAATCTGCATTGGGCAAGGTGATGATGCTGGAACTTTTGTTGGTGCCGTTCCAATGGGATTTATAAAGATGACTGCCTGAAGAGAACATGTAAATTTCCACAGTCATTGATGATATGGGGCTGCATGTCAGGTAAAGGCACTGGGGAGATGGCTGTCATTACATCATCAATAAATGCACAAGTTTACGTTGATATTTTGGACAATTGAAAGGATGTTTGGGGATGATGAAATCATTTTTCAAGATGATAATGCATCTTGCCATAGAGCAAATACTGTGAAAACATTCCTTGCAAAAAGACACATAGGGTCAATGTCATGGCATAGGGTCAATAGCAACAAGCAGATGTGATTTGATGCAGGTGTTAGTTTTGGGGATGAAAATTTACAGGGTGATTCCATAATTTTTTCCTCAGAATTGAGTGATTCCATATTTTTTTTCCTCTGCTTGGTCTAAAAAAGTAACAGTTACTGACTGCCACAATCTTTTTTCTTGATTTCTTATAGTGTTTCTTAAAGCCAGAAAGTTGCCATTTGAAATGACTTTAGTTTTGTGTCATGTCTGTGATCTGCTTTTTTTCTACAAAATTAAACAACTGAATGAACATCCTCCAAGGCCGGTGATTCCATAATTTTTGCCAGGGGTTGTAGTACTGTGCTTCTTATCCCTTTAATTCATCTTATTAGCAACAGAACAGGTCTTGGCCTCAACTTCATCTAAATTCTGGGTCTGCTAGTGAAGCTTAAAACCTGGTTCACACGACAGGATTTTTTTGTAATGAGAATTTATTTGGTTTTAAACATGAATAAGAAGAATAACAAATCAGAACAAAAAATGTCAGCAATAACAACACTGAGCAGACTGCATGGGAAGTAACTTTAGAAAAGAGGTTACACAACAAAAACACAGAGGGCGTAAAATAAAAACAAAACACAACTGTTAAAGTAGACACGGGCATCACACCGCAAAGCAGAACCGTCCGGTCAGTGTACAAGAACTTTTAACAATAGTGTCTGCGAGGTTCCTGGGAAGGTAATCAATAAGAGGGTGCCACATTTCTGTAAACAAATTGTCATTGCCTCTCAGTTTTGCGCTTATTCTTTCCATTGGCATAGCTCTAAAAATGTCATTATACCACTCTGTGAATGTAGGGAGTTTGTCCATTATCCACTTATTCAGAATACATTTCCTAGCCAAAGAGAGAAACTTCTTGAGCAATTTACCGTTGAAGTATGTAGTTTTAGCTGGCAGTCCTAATAAAAACTGACCGGGGTCTAAAAAGATTTTACATTTCAAAATTGTACCAATCTCCTTTGCTATCAGTGATATTTTAGGACATGACCAGAAAAAATGAAAATAGGTACCCGGAGTCTGGTTGCACTTTCGACATGAAGAAGATCTGGAAGAGTCAAATTTATTCAAAACATACGTAAGGGGTTCTATGCTGCCTATGAAAAATTCTAAATTGCATTTCTCTTAATCTGTTACTCAAAAAAACTGAGTAGATGTCACGGATTGCTCTTTGCCAGTCTACTTCATTGTAAGAAAGACCAATATCCTCCTCCCATCTCTTAACAAGTTTCTCCACACTATCCCTAGTAAATTTAAGTAACACACCATAAAATCGAGAAATAAACCCTTTTGTAATTTTAGATGTGGACAAAAAACTCTCAAGTGGATTTAACAATGACTTATCCTTATACAGAGATTTTACATTGCTATTTATAAAATGCCGAACTTGTAAATATGAAAAAAAGGCATTATTAGGGAGGCCAGAAGCATCCTTCACCTGTAAGAAAGACATGAGACTGTCATTTTCACTGAAAAGATCTTTTGCAATAAGAAGACCTCATCCATACCAATCAACAAACACTGCATTGCTTACTCCAGGAAGAAACATTTGATTATTTAAAATAGGTGACAGAAGTGAAAAGCAACCCTTCCTCCCAACATACGAAGACATATCTCGCCAAGTTTTGACTGTATTTAACAGGAGGGGATTACAACGCGCCTCTGCTGTAATATTCTTAGATGTAAGCTCTCCTAAGAAATTATATGGAGCACATGACCATGCTTCAAGAGGGTCCAAACCCCCATTTAAGTAGGCCTGTATCCACTCTCTTATAATTCTGCCCTGACAAGCCCAGCCATACAACCTGATATCAGATAAGGCAAGTCCACCTTTCTCTTTTGTCAATGTTAAAACACTCAATTTCAACCTCGGTTTTTTATCCTTCCAAATAAAAGCTGAGAAGTCTCTTTCAATCTCCCTGGCTTTCTTCTTAGTCAAATATATATCAAATCAAATCAATTTTATTTATATAGCGTGAAATCACAACAACAGTTGCCCCAAGGCGCTTTATATTGCAAGGCAAAAGCCATACAATAATTACGGAAAAACCCAACAGTCAAAACAACCCCCTATGAGCAAGCACTTGGCGACAGTGGGAAGGAAAAACTCCCTTTTAACAGGAAGAAACCTCCAGCAGAACCAGGTTCAGGGAGGGGCAATCTTCTGCTGGGACTGGTTGGGGCTGAGGGGAGAGCATCGGGAAAAAGATATGCTGTGGAAGACAGCAGAGATCAATCACTAATGATTAAATGCAGAGTGGTGCATACAGAGCAAAAAGAGAAAGAAACACTCAGTGCATCATGGGAACCCTCCAGCAGTCTAAGTCTATAGCAGCATAACTAAGGGATGGTTCAGGGTCACCTGATCCAGCCCTAACTATAAGCCTGAAAGCTGAAGGCTCTGCCTCCCATTCTACTCTTAAAAACCCTAGGAACTACAAGTAAGCCTGCAGTCTGAGAGTGAAGCGCTCTATTGGGGTGATATGGTACTAAGCGGTCCCTAAGATAAGATGGGACCTGATTATTCAAAACCTTATAAGTGAGAAGAAGAATTTTAAATTCTATTCTAGAATTAACAGGAAGCCAATGAAGAGAGGCCAATATGGGTGAAATATGCTCTCTCCTTCTAGTCCCTGTCAGTACTCTAGCTGCAGCATTTTTGATTAACTGAAGGCTTTTCAGGGAACTTTTAGGACAACCTGATAATAATGAATTACAATAGTCCAGCCTAGAGGAAATAAATGCATGAATGAGTTTTTCAGCATCACTCTGAGACAAGACCTTTCTAATTTTAGAGATATTGCGCAAATGTAAAAAATCAGTCCTACATATTTGCTTAATATGCACATTGAAGGACATATCCCGATCAAAAATGGCTCCAAGATTTCTCACAGTATTACTGGAGGTCAGGGTAATGCCATCCAGAGTAAGGATCTGGTTAGACACCATGTTTCTAAGATTTGTGGGGCCAAGTACAATAACTTCAGTTTTATCTGAATTTAAAAGCAGGAAATTAGAGGTCATCCATGTCTTTATGTCTGTAAGACATTCCTGCAGTTTAACTAATTGGTGTGAGTCCTCTGGCTTCATGGATAGATAAAGCTGGGTATCATCTGCGTAACAATGAAAATTTAAGCAATGCTTTCTAATAGTACTGCATAAGGGAAGCATGTATAAAGTGAATAAAATTGGTCCTAGCACAGAACCTTGTGGAACTCCATAATTAACCTTAGTCTGTAAAGAAGACTCCCCATTTACATGAACAAATTGTAATCTATTAGATAAATATGATTCAAACCACCGCAGCGCAGTGCCTTTAATACCTATGGCATGCTCTAATCTCTGTAATAAAATTTTATGGTCAACAGTATCAAAAGCAGCACTGAGGTCTAACAGGAGAAGCACAGAGATGAGTCCACTGTCTGAGGCCATAAGAAGATCATTTGTAACCTTCACTAATGCTGTTTCTGTACTATGATGAATTCTGAAACCTGACTGAAACTATTCAAATAGACCATTCCTCTGCAGATGATCAGTTAGCTGTTTTACAACTACTCTTTCAAGAATTTTTGAGAGAAAAGGAAGGTTGGAGATTGGCCTATAATTAGCTAAGATAGCTGGGTCAAGTGATGGCTTTTTAAGTAATGGTTTAATTACTGCCACCTTAAAAGCCTGTGGTACATAGCCAACTAATAAAGATAGATTGATCATATTTAAGATCAAAGCATTAATTAATGGTAGGGCTTCCCTGAGCAGCCTGGTAGGAATGGGGTCTAATAGACATGTTGATGGTTTGGAGGAATTGACTAATGAAAATAACTCAGACAGAACAATCGGAGAGAAAGAGTCTAACCAAATACAAGCATTACTGAAAGCAGCCAAAGATAACGATATGTCTTTGGGATGGTTATGAGTAATTTTTTCTCTAATAGTTAAAATTTTATTAGCAAAGAAAGTCATGAAGTCATTACTAGTTAAAGTTAAAGGAATACTCGGCTCAATAGAGCTCTGACTCTTTGTCAGCCTGGCTACAGTGCTGAAAAGAAACCTGGGGTTGTTCTTATTTTCTTAAATTAGTGATGAAGAGTAAGATGTCCTAGCTTTACGGAGGGCTTTTTTTATAGAGCAACACACTCTTTTTCCAGGCTAAATGAAGATCTTCTAAATTAGCGAGTTGCCATTTCCTCTCCAGTTTACGAGTTATCTGCTTTAAGCTGCAAGTTTGTGGGTTATACCACGGAGTCAGGCACTTCTGATTTAAGGCTCTCTTTTTCAGAGGAGCTACAGTATCCAAAGTTGTGCTCAATGAGGATGTAAAGCTATTGATGAGATAATCTATCTCACTCACAGAGTTTAGGTAGCTACTCTGCACTGTGTTGGTATATGGCATTGAAGAACATAACAAAGAAGGAATCATATCCTTAAACCTAGTTACAGCACTTTCAGAAAGACTTCTACTGTAATGAAACTTATTCCCCACTGCTGGGTAGTCCATTAACGTAAATGTAAATGTTATTAAGAAATGATCAGACAAAAAGGGGTTTTCAGGGAATACTGTTAAGTCTTCAATTTCTATGCCATATGTCAGAACAAGATCTAAAGTGTGGTTAAAGTGGTGGGTGGGCTCATTTACATTTTGAGCGAAGCCAACTGAGTCTAATAATAGATTAAATGCAGTGTTGAGGCTGTCATTCTCAGCATCTATGTGGATGATAAAATCGCCCACTATAATTATCTTATCTGAGCTAAGCACTAAGTCAGACAAAAGGTCTGAAAATTCACAGACAAACTCACAGTAACGACCAGGTGGACGATAGATAACAACAAATAAAACTGGTTTTTGAGACTTCCAATTTGGATGGACAAGACTAAGAGTCAAGCTTTCAAATGAATTAAAGCTCTGTCTGGGTTTTTAATCAATTAATAAGCTGGTGTGGAAGATTGCTGCTAATCCTCCCCCTCGGCCTGTGCTACGAGCATTCTGACAGTTAGTGTGACTCGGGGGTGTTGACTCATTTAAACTAACATATTCATCTTGCTGTAACCAGGTTTCTGTAAGGCAGAATAAATCAATATGTTGATCAATTATTATATCATTTACTAACAGGAACTTAGAAGAGAGAGACCTAATGTTTAATAGACCACATTTAACTGTTTTAGTCTGTGGTGCAGTTGAAGGTGCTGTATTATTTTTTCTTTTTGAATTTTTATGCTTAAATAGATTTTTAATGGTTGTGGGTGGTCTGGGAGCAGGCACCATCTCTACGGGGATGGGGTATTGGGGGGGTGGCAGGGGGAGAGAAGCTGCAGAGAGGTGTGTAAGACTACAACTCTGCTTCCTGGTCCCAACCCTGGGTAGTCACGGTTTGGAGGGTTTAATAAAATTGGCCAGATTTCTAGAAATGAGAGCTGCTCCATCCAAAGTGGGATGGATGCCATCTCTCCTAACAAGACCAGGTTTTCCCCAGTTCCCAAGTTACACACCGATTCAATGTTAATTTTAGTGACCTCCGATTGGCGTAACCGGGTGTCATTACTGCCGACGTGAATTACAATCTTACCGAATTTACGCTTAGCCTTAGCCAACAGTTTCAAATTTCTTCAAAGTCACCTGCTCTGGCCCCCGGAAGACAATTGACTATGGTTGCTGGTGTCGCTAACTTCGCATTTCTCAAAACAGAGTCACCAATAACCAGAGTTTGTTCCTCAGCGGGTGTGTCGCCGAGTGGGGAAAAACGGTTAGAAATGTGAACGGGTTGGTGGTGTACAGGGGACTTCTGTTTAGGGCTACGCTTCCTCCTCACAGTCACCCAGCCGGCCTGCTTTCCCGGCTGCTTGGGATCCGCTGGGGGGCAGCTAACGGCGGCTAAGCTACCTTGGTCCGCACCGACTAAAGGGGCCTAGCTAGCTGTAGGATTTTCCAAGGTGCGGAGCCGAGTCTCCAATTCGCCCAGCCTGGCCTCCAAAGCTACGAATAAGCTACACTTATTACAAGTACCATTACTGCTAAAGGAGGCCGAGGAATAACTAAACATTTCACACCCAGAGCAGAGAAGTGCGGGAGAGACAGGAGAAGTCGCCATGCTAAACAGGCTAAGAGCTAGTAGCTGCGCTAAGCTAGCGGATTCCTAAAAACACACAAAGTGAATAATGTGTAAATAATTTAGAGGTGATTCAGCAGAGAGGATGCTTTAGTTAAGGCATGTGAAGATTACACTGTGAAATAAATCGCTATCTAGTTATCTAGATCAATCTAACTACAAGGATTAAACAGCTAACAGATACAGCAAAACACCGCTGTGCTCCAGAACAGGAAGTGATACAATACCGCAGTGAGAGCCAACCACCAGTAGAGGCCAGTGGGTATATAGGTAACATTTGTAAGGGATATAAAATTCTAGGAAAAACATTCATTTTTAACAGACTAATTTTACCCATCCAAGATACTGGCAGATCTTTCCACCTCATAAGGTCACTTTTAACTTTTTTGCATACATCTTGAAAATTAGACTTCAGTGTTGTTTCAACACACGGTGAAATCTTTATTCCTAAATAGGTGAATCCCGTGGGGGACCAAGAGAAAGGAAAGTTAACTAGAGAGGGAGGATCTGGAGCATATCCAAGCGGCAGTGCCACTGATTTATCAAAATTTATTTTATACCCTGATATAAATGAGAAGGATTGAATAGTAGTCATTAGCTGAGGTATTGACACATCTGGTTTAGTAATAAACAACAATATGTCTTCTGCATAGAGTGCAATTTTACAAATGTGTTTATTCATTTCAAAACCAAAAATACTTTTATGTGATCTAATGGCCGCAGTAAGTGGCTCTACAGCCAGAGCAAAGATTAGCGGTGAAATTGGATCACCCTGGCGGGTTGATCTACCCAGTGAAAACTCTGCTGATTTAATCCCATTAATCAATACACTTGCTCTTGGAGCTTGGTACAATAACCTCACAAGATGTATAAAATTTGAACCCAGCCCAAATTTCTGTAAAGCCATAAACAGATAAGGCCATTCGACCCGGTCAAATGCCTTCTCTGCATCAAGTGAGACAATGAAACCTTTCAAGTGTTTAGAATTAGCATATTGAATAATATTAAGCAGTGTGTCCTCACATTAGTGGAAAATTCTACAGCTAGCCAGGCCCCTGTAGTCGATGCGGACCAAGGTAGCTTAGCCGCCGTTAGTTACCCCCTGGCAGATCCTGAGCAGCCGGGAAAGCAGGCTGACTGGGTGACTGTGAGGAGGAAGCGTAGCCCTAAACAGAAGCCCCGTGTACACCACCAACCCGTTCACATCTCTAACCGTTTTTCCCCACTCGACGACACACCCGCTGAGGAACAAACTCTGGTTATTGGCGACTCTGTTTTGAGAAATGTGAAGTTAGCGACACCAGCAACCATAGTCAATTGTCTTCCGGGGGCCAGAGCAGGCGACATTGAAGGAAATTTGAAACTGCTGGCTAAGGCTAAGCGTAAATTTGGTAAGATTGTAATTCACGTCGGCAGTAATGACACCCGGTTACGCCAATCGGAGGTCACTAAAATTAACATTAAATCGGTGTGTAACTTTGCAAAAACAATGTCGGACTCTGTAGTTTTCTCTGGGCCCCTCCCCAATCGGACCGGGAGTGACATGTTTAGCCGCATGTTCTCCTTGAATTGCTGGCTGTCTGAGTGGTGTCCAAAAAATGAGGTGGGCTTCATAGATAATTGGCAAAGCTTCTGGGGAAAACCTGGTCTTGTTAGGAGAGACGGCATCCATCCCACTTTGGATGGAGCAGCTCTGATTTCTAGAAATCTGGCCAATTTTCTTAAATCCTCCAAACCGTGACTATCCATGCTTAAATTTTCATTATTACGCAGATGATACCCAGCTTTATCTATCCATGAAGCCAGAGGACACACACCAATTAGCTAAACTGCAGGATTGTCTTACAGACATAAAGACATGGATGACCTCTAATTTCCTGCTTTTAAACTCAGATAAAACTGAAGTTATTGTACTTGGCCCCACAAATCTTAGAAACATGGTGTCTAACCAGATCCTTACTCTGGATGGCATTACCCTGACCTCTAGTAATACTGTGAGAAATCTTGGAGTCATTTTTGATCAGGATATGTCATTCAAAGCGCATATTAAACAAATATGTAGGACTGCTTTTTTGCATTTACGCAATATCTCTAAAATCAGAAAGGTCTTGTCTCAGAGTGATGCTGAAAAACTCATTCATGCATTTATTTCCTCTAGGCTGGACTATTGTAATTCATTATTATCAGGTTGTCCTAAAAGTTCCCTGAAAAGCCTTCAGTTAATTAAAAATGCTGCAGCTAGAGTACTGACGGGGACTAGAAGGAGAGAGCATATCTCACCCATATTGGCCTCTCTTCATTGGCTTCCTGTTAATTCTAGAATAGAATTTAAAATTCTTCTTACTTATAAGGTTTTGAATAATCAGGTCCCATCTTATCTTAGGGACCTCGTAGTGCCATATCACCCCAATAGAGCGCTTCGCTCTCAGACTGCAGGCTTACTTGTAGTTCCTAGGGTTTGTAAGAGTAGAATGGGAGGCAGAGCCTTCAGCTTTCAGGCTCCTCTCCTGTGGAACCAGCTCCCAGTTCAGATCAGGGAGACAGACACCCTCTCTACTTTTAAGATTAGGCTTAAAACTTTCCTTTTTGCTAAAACTTATAGTTAGGGCTGCATCAGGTGACCCTGAACCATCCCTTAGTTATGCTGCTATAGACGTAGACGGCTGGGGGGTTCCCATGATGCACTGTTTCTTTCTCTTTTTGCTCTGTATGCACCACTCTGCATTTAATCATTAGTGATCGATCTCTGCTCCCCTCCACAGCATGTCTTTTTCCTGGTTCTCTCCCTCAGCCCCAACCAGTCCCAGCAGAAGACTGCCCCTCCCTGAGCCTGGTTCTGCTGGAGGTTTCTTCCTGTTAAAAGGGAGTTTTTCCTTCCACTGTAGCCAAGTGCTTGCTCACAGGGGGTCGTTTTGACCGTTGGGGTTTTACATAATTATTGTATGGCCTTGCCTTACAATATAAAGCGCCTTGGGGCAACTGTTTGTTGTGATTTGGCGCTATATAAAAAAATTGATTGATTGATTGATTGATCCAGGGTTGGGACCAGGAAGCAGAGTTGTAGTCTTACACACCTCTCTGCAGCTTCTCTCCCCCTGCCATCCCCTCATTACCCCATCCCCGTAGAGACGGTGCCTGCTCCCAGACTACCAATAACCAGCAAAAATCTATTTAAGCATAAAAATTCAAAAAGAAAAAATAATATAGCACCTTCAACTGCACCACAGACTAAAACAGTTAAATGTGGTCTATTAAACATTAGGTCTCTCTCTTCTAAGTCCCTGTTGGTAAATGATATAATAATTGATCAACATATTGATTTATTCTGCCTTACAGAAACCTGGTTACAGCAGGATGAATATGTTAGTTTAAATGAGTCAACACCCCCGAGTCACACTAACTGTCAGAATGCTCGTAGCACGGGCCGGGGCGGAGGATTAGCAGCAATCTTCCATTCCAGCTTATTAATTAATCAAAAACCCAGACAGAGCTTTAATTCATTTGAAAGCTTGACTCTTAGTCTTGTCCATCCAAATTGGAAGTCCCAAAAACCAGTTTTATTTGTTATTATCTATCGTCCACCTGGTCGTTACTGTGAGTTTCTCTGTGAATTTTCAGACCTTTTGTCTGACTTAGTGCTTAGCTCAGATAAGATAATTATAGTGGGCGATTTTAACATCCACACAGATGCTGAGAATGACAGCCTCAACACTGCATTTAATCTATTATTAGACTCTATTGGCTTTGCTCAAAAAGTAAATGAGTCCACCCACCACTTTAATCATATCTTAGATCTTGTTCTGACTTATGGTATGGAAATAGAAGACTTAACAGTATTCCCTGAAAACTCCCTTCTGTCTGATCATTTCTTAATAACATTTACATTTACTCTGATGGACTACCCAGCAGTAGGGAATAAGTTTCATTACACTAGAAGTCTTTCAGAAAGCGCTGTAACTAGGTTTAAGGATATGATTCCTTCTTTATGTTCTCTAATGCCATATACCAACACAGTGCAGAGTAGCTACCTAAACTCTGTAAGTGAGATAGAGTATCTCGTCAATAGTTTTACATCCTCATTGAAGACAACTTTGGATGCTGTAGCTCCTCTAAAAAAGAGAGCTTTAAATCAGAAGTGCCTGACTCCATGGTATAACTCACAAACTCGTAGCTTAAAGCAGATAACCCGTAGTTGGAGAGGAAATGGCATCTCACTAATTTAGAAGATCTTCACTTAGCCTGGAAAAAGAGTCTGTTGCTCTATAAAAAAGCCCTCCGTAAAGCTAGGACATCTTTCTACTCATCACTAATTGAAGAAAATAAGAACAACCCCAGGTTTCTTTTCAGCACTGTAGCCAGGCTGACAAAGAGTCAGAGCTCTATTGAGCTGAGTATTCCATTAACTTTAACTAGTAATGACTTCATGACTTTCTTTGCTAACAAAATTTTAACTATTATAGAAAAAATTACTCATAACCATCCCAAAGACGTATCGTTATCTTTGGCTGCTTTCAGTGATGCCGGTATTTGGTTAGACTCTTTCTCTCCGATTGTTCTGTCTGAGTTATTTTCATTAGTTACTTCATCCAAACCATCAACATGTTTATTAGACCCCATTCCTACTAGGCTGCTCAAGGAAGCCCTACCATTATTTAATGCTTCGATCTTAAATATGATCAATCTATCTTTGTTAGTTGGCTATGTACCACAGGCTTTTAAGGTGGCAGTAATTAAACCATTACTTAAAAAGCCATCACTTGACCCAGCTATCTTAGCTAATTATAGGCCAATCTCCAACCTTCCTTTTCTCTCAAAAATTCTTGAAAGGGTAGTTGTAAACAGCTAACTGATCATCTGCAGAGGAATGGTCTATTGAAGAGTTTCAGTCAGGTTTTAGAATTCATCATAGTACAGAAACAGCATTAGTGAAGGTTACAAATGATCTTCTTATGGCCTCGGACAGTGGACTCATCTCTGTGCTTGTTCTGTTAGACCTCAGTGCTGCTTTTGATACTGTTAACCATAACATTTTATTACAGAGATTAGAGCATGCCATAGGTATTAAAGGCACTGCACTGCGGTGGTTTGAATCATATTTGTCTAATAGATTACAATTTGTTCATGTAAATGGGGAATCTTCTTCACAGACTAAAGTTAATTATGGAGTTCCACAAGGTTCTGTGCTAGGACCAATTTTATTCACTTTATACATGCTTCCCTTAGGCAGTATTATTAGACGGTATTGCTTAAATTTTCATTGTTACGCAGATGATACCCAGCTTTATCTATCCATGAAGCCAGAGGACACACACCAATTAGCTAAACTGCAGGATTGTCTTACAGACATGGATGACCTCTAATTTCCTGCTTTTAAACTGAGATAAAACTGAAGTTATTGTACTTGGCCCCACAAATCTTAGAAACATGGTGTCTAACCAGATCCTTACTCTGGATGGCATTACCCTGACCTCTAGTCATACTGTGAGAAATCTGGAGTCATTTCTGATCAGGATATGTCATTCAAAGCGCATATTAAACAAATATGTAGGACTGCTTTTTTGCATTTACGCAATATCTCTAAAATCAGAAAGGTCTTGTCTCAGAGTGATGCTGAAAAACTAATTCATGCATTTATTTCCTCTAGGCTGGACTATTGTAATTCATTATTATCAGGTTGTCCTAAAAGGTCCCTAAAAAGCCTTCAGTTAATTCAAAATGCTGCAGCTAGAGTACTGACGGGGACTAGAAGGAGAGAGCATATCTCACCCATATTGGCCTCTCTTCATTGGCTTCCTGTTAATTCTAGAATAGAATTTAAAATTCTTCTTCTTACTTATAAGGTTTTGAATAATCAGGTCCCATCTTATCTTAGGGACCTCGTAGTACCATATCACCCCAATAGAGCGCTTCGCTCTCAGACTGCAGGCTTACTTGTAGTTCCTAGGGTTTGTAAGAGTAGAATGGGAGGCAGAGCCTTCAGCTTTCAGGCTCCTCTCCTGTGGAACCAGCTCCCAATTCAGATCAGGGAGACAGACACCCTCTCTACTTTTAAGATTAGGCTTAAAACTTTCCTTTTTGCTAAAGCTTATAGTTAGGGCTGGATCAGGTGACCCTGAACCATCCCTTAAGAGTAGAATGGGAGGTAGAGCCTTCAGCTTTCAGGGTCCTCTCCTGTGGAACCAGCTCCCAATTCAGATCAGGGAGACAGACACCCTCTCTACTTTTAAGATTAGGCTTAAAACTTTCCTTTTTGCTAAAGCTTATAGTTAGGGCTGGATCAGGTGACCCTGAACCATCCCTTAGTTATGCTGCTATAGACGTAGACTGCTGGGGGGTTCCCATGATGCACTGTTTCTTTCTCTTTTTGCTCTGTATGCACCACTCTGCATTTAATCATTAGTGATCGATCTCTGCTCCCCTCCACAGCATGTCTTTTTCCTGGTTCTCTCCCTCAGCCCCAACCAGTCCCAGCAGAAGACTGCCCCTCCCTGAGCCTGGTTCTGCTGGAGGTTTCTTCTGTTAAAAGGGAGTTTTTCCTTCCCACTGTAGCCAAGTGCTTGCTCACAGGGGGTCGTTTTGACCGTTGGGGTTTTACATAATTATTGTATGGCCTTGCCTTACAATATAAAGCGCCTTGGGGCAACTGTTTGTTGTGATTTGGCGCTATATAAAAAAATTGATTGATTGAATTGATTTATTGATTAGTGTATGGTGTCGTATGTTTAATAAAACTGGATTGATCTGAATTAATCAACGTGGGAAGGTAAACTTCAAGTCTTTTTGCAAGTATTTTAGAAAAAATTTTGTTATCAACATTAATTAAACTGATGGGGCGATATTTATCAGCACGCTTATCCTTTTTTAATATTAGTGAAATATCAGCTGAATAGAGTGATTGAGGAAGAGAGCCTTTGTCTGATGAGTGTAAGTACATGTTCAACAGAAGTGGATTTAACAAATCTTGAAATTTTTTTATAAAATTCAGTGCAATAGCCGTCCAGCCCGGGGGCCTTTCCATTTGGCAAATTCTTAATCGAAGTTGCAATTTCTTCAACAGTAACTGGCTTCCCCAAAGTCAACCTATCAGCATCAGAAAGCTCAGGTATGTTCAGACCACTTAAAAAAATCCTGTATTTGTCCCTCCGAAGCTTTATGTTCTGAGGTGTATAATTTTTTGTAAAACAACCTCATTATTTCCACTAATTTATGAGTCTCAAAATGACTTTTCCCACTATCATCTTGCAATGAAGAAATTGCTCTCATTTGTTGTCTACCAGCTACTAAATGTGCAAGCAGGCGACCTGGTTTATTCCCCATTTCAAATAATCTGTGTTTTGCATAAAGTATACTTGCTTCTGCCTTTTGGGTTAGCAATTGATTTAAGAACAAGCATGTTACTTCCAGTTCTTTTGCCAATACTGAAGATGGACAAATTTTAATTTGATTTTCAAGACTGAAAGTTGTGTCTCTAGATCAAGTTGTGCCTTTAAAGCCTCCTTTTTACGAGCTGTACTGTACGAAATAATAAAACCCCTAAGATATGCTTTCAAAGTATCCCAAAGTATAGAGGCATTGGTCTCATCATTATCGTTGTTAGCAAGGAAATCTTTTATCTGATCTTTAAGGAAGGTAACAAATAAGGGTTGTTGCAAAAGTGAGGTGTTCATACGCCAACGCCTTGATGTGGTTTGGGGGGAGGGGGATGACACCACCATAGAAACTTCAGCGTGATCAGAAAGTAAACGAGAACCTATTTTACATTGTGTAGTTTGGTCCAGTACCTCTCTTGTAGAGAAGAAATAATCAATTCTAGAGTAACTCTGATGTGGGTTAGAGAAAAATGTGTAATATTTCCTAGTGGGATTAATAACTCTTCAAACATCCAGCAATTGAAGGTCCAAGCAGAGCAGAGAATGAGATACACAACCAAACGGTTGTGTATCTCATTTTAGACTGAAGAGGTTTAGAGAAGGGGATCTGGTGCACCTCGGGATTCATAGTACAATTAAAGTCACCAGCCATGATACTAAACGGTAACGACAAATTTAGGGCATCAGCCAACAAGCCAGAATAAAATTCTTTTTGGAAAATATTAGGAGCATACACACAACCAATAAAAATGTGTTCACCATACAAGTATCCTGTTATTAAAACATAATGCCCCTGCTTGTCTTTTACACATTTGTCTAAAGTAAATGGAGTGTTTTTATTGATGAGTATAGCCACTCCTCTCTTACTTGAAGAAAATGAAGAGTAATAAACCTGTCCAACCCATTCTATACGCAACTTTTCATGTTCCGTGTCGGTAAGGTGTGTTTCTTGCAACAACACAATATTAGCCTTCTCTTTTTTAAGCCAAGTTAAAAGCTTTTTACGTTTAACAGCATTATTGATACCCTTAACATTGAAAGATGCATATTTAGTAGCACACATATTTAACAACTACAGAAAAACAATGTACCTAATTGTGCAGCAGTAGTTTTTATACAAAGCCCCCAAAAAACATGAGAGTAAATAAGCCTCCCAAATATAAAGAAAATCTGCTCAGTGTAAAAAAAAAAAAAGAAAAAAAAAGGCTTACATCAGTTCTGAGCGCAAAGAACATACACTCAGTAACAGCATAAATCAAACAAAATATAAAAACAAAGGGACCAACGTCCCACTTAGAAAAGGGCCAAGCTAGGCTCCGGGATACTGGGAGGAAACAACGCAAACTGCAAGCACAGGAAAACACACTGCTATTGAGCATTGTCTCTAGTACCTGTGCTCACTCACCCCCGACACAAACCACCAAATTAACATAATATCGTAAGCTTTACAGTAATACAGTCACTCACGTAACTCTTCCTCAAGTGCATTCACAGCGGCCGAAGCCGCAGCTGCACTGTCAAACGAGTACTCCTTCCTCTCATATGTAAACTGCAGGGTCACTGGGAATCTCATCCTGAATCTTATGTTTTTAGCGATAAGCTTTTGGCACACCTCATTGAAAGCTCTCCGTTGCTGAGTGATGTTTTGAGGAAAGTCTTGACGAAAAAAAATTGTGTTTCCCTCAAATTCCAGCTTACGCCCTGCACTGAGGGCCAGGATCTTCCTTTTATCCACCGAGTAATGAAGCTTTATTATCACCGGCCTGGGAGCGACTGACTTGGGGCGGGGGAGACGGTGACACCTATCCAAGATGACACGGCCGTTGGGAGTATCCAGGGTCAACAGCTTGGGTATCCAGGTTTCAAAGAACATTAAAGCATCACATCCCTCGCTGCCTTCTTTCACGTTGAAAATCTTAACGTTGTCCGCACGGCTTCTTGCCTCTTGGTCATCTAGTCGGTTAGTAATGCTAGCCAGCCTCTCCTCGGTGCTAGATATTTTAGCCTCCAGCTCCACCATGCTATCCTCTGTGTTGGAAATGCGCTGTTCAGCCTCATCCAAGCGTCGAGCCTCACTCTAAATCTTGGCGGTGATTGCGTCCAACTTGTTGAAGATCTGGGTCATTCTGTTGTCAATCACCGCAGTACTTTTGTCTGATAAGTGGGTTGAAAGTGAAAGCAAGTCCACCTGTGTACATGGTTTAAGATCGCTAGTGTTAGCCTCATTAGCATCGCCATCTTTGGAGGGAGCTTCGGTATTAGCTTGCCTGCGGGAACTTTTTGGATTCTTCTTTTTGTCGGTGCCTACCAAAGCCATACCTTTGCCAGACATTGTTGCAACCCGTAAAACTTTGACTGTACTCACACTAACATGCAGATGTATCTTAAAAATATCACTTTAGCAGTGGTTTGGTCGGGAGCTATCTGACCTCACACCTCTCAGTATGGCGTCATCACCGGAACTCACATGACAGGATTTTAAAATTATCTTTAGGTTTCCAAAACCTGAGAGACCACACACGTGAAGATAAAAAAATCATGGATCTAACAGTGTTGGTCGTACAGTGTGTGTTGTTCAGCCACACGGTGAGGACAACATACCACACACGAACAGATTTCACACATGAACATTCACAGCTCAGACAGAAAATCTCGCAAAATCTCTTGAGATTAAATGTGACTTCAGAGTAAACCAACTGAGGTACTTTGTGGACTATTTAAAACAGAGGAGAAAAAAACGATAGAAAAAGAAAAGGTGTTCTTTAAAGGAGTGGAGAAAGCGTGACCACCAGCTGTTTTGATTTTATTTTCCGCTCCGTGCGTTCGGCACCTCACTTTCTGATTGGCTGTACGTCACATTCAGCAGGCTGCATTCTCGTTTTGGTTGGAGGACACCACACATGCTGCGATGTCGGTCCAAAATAATCCAACATGTTGAATATCCCTGATTTGCAATCGGAGCGCTCCTGACACACACGGGAGGAATATCTGATAAGATTATCTATAGCATCATCACGATTGTCGGGGCGTCCTTAAGATTGTCAGAAGGGGAAGATCGGGTCCGATATCGGCCTAATTATCCTGCCGTGTGAACCTGGCTTAAGTCCCTTTCATACTGGCATATTCGTAGAGCTGCATATTGCGGCGTTGTGTTTCGTTTAAGTACGCCCAAAATGCACGTGTACTCAGCCTTTTTCCGTGTTCGTAGATTTGCTTGCAACTGCGTGTGTTTACTTTTTAATGCATGCGCAGTCACGTGTAGCCCTGCAGCAGAAAGGTACTCGCTTTAAAATGCTACATTTCCAGCCATGACAAAGCATTAAAGTATTTTCAGATGTCGTTTTCCAAAATCAGGAGGCTTTATGTGGATACGTGTTCATCAGACTGTGATGAGGAATCGGACTGAAAAGAACAGGTCAGACTTTATATTTACTCCATGTGTGAATGAAACAGTCTGTCCACATGAGGACGCAGCTGTCAGCCAACCAATGGATGTATTTAGACTTATGAGTAAATTACAAGAAACATATGTCAGCAATCACATAACTTACAACTTATGTCCCACATGTGGCGGACATATGAGTCATACGGTGGTATGCGTTGAAATTTTCAGCATGCCCAAAATTTTTCAAGAAGGTCAGCGTATTAAGACATATATCAGTGTGCATCAACATGCTCTTAACGTATAAATAAACTTTGTTGTGGTCAATCTTTGCCCTTGCCCTGTCTCTCCTCTTGTGTGTTGTTTGTCTGTTTTTCCTCCAGGTGGCCCAAGGTGCACCTAAGATTCATCAACTCCTCACACCTGTGATTTATGAGCTCCTGATTATGAGCAGCCTCTTAAACCCCGGCTTTGAGCGCACTCCTTGCCAGATTCTACTGATGCTTCCATGAGCTACTTCAGCCTCGAGCTCTGTCTTCTGAGAGATTTCCCTGAGACACCCTCAGTGTGAATTCTGAGCTTCCAGCGAAACTCCGTGACGGTTTGAAATGACTGATGCACAGTGAACACATCAGCTAGCATGTCGAAATGATTGTTGTACAAAGCGTCAGATATCCATTACTGAGATGGATGATGACTGGAGTGCGGTTTGAAGCAGAAACGAGGTGTTAATCCATGAACTGCGGCTAATATCGCATGCGCAGTGAAGGCAGGACTGATTTTTAGGGGGGACGGTTCGGTCGGTGACACCAGCACTCAGAATGTATTGGCTGCACACCCCATGTGGCTGAGATTAAGCTTTTTTCTTGATTTAACTTTTCTTGCTGATTACTTTCATCAAATAGAAAAAAAATTCTCAATTTCATTTACATTTTTATTCATCTGAATTTTTTTGATCTAATCAGAAAAAAAAAATTTGGCAGGGGCGGGGGGTGGTGGGGGTGGGGTGGGTGTAGCATTGTGGTGAGTATTTTCAGTCCATATTGGCTCCTTGAGATTCTGAGTGTCCCCTACATTTTTCAAGTTCAGAGCTGAAAACCAGTCGATCAAGGCCTGTAAACGTTGACTCTTTTCATTTGACTGACTTAAAATTTATGATTTTGTTCAAACCTTTGAAACTGCAAGTCAGAGGACATTTGATAACTTTGAAATTCTCTCTCTCATACACACACAGACACACACACACATAAAGTCACAGACCTGTCATTAATGAGTAGTAATTGGGATATGACAAACTGGGGAAGTCTGGAATCACAAAGTCGGTCTTCACGCCGTTGGTGACGATCTCTTGAAATCCAGGCAGTTGGTCCAAATCATCCAGGTAATCGTACCGAAAGCCGTCGATGAGGAATATGAGCAGCGGCTGAATTGCTAAACAGCGAGGAGCTGCAGTGATCAGCATGAGGAGCCACAGCGAGTCTAACTCCATGACTGTGTCCCAGTCTGTGAGACCTCCTCCACAGCACTCACACAAAGCACAGAGAGTCCATGCTCAATTTGGTCCCACACACACACTCTCTCTCCAGTTGCCTTTCAGTGCGAGTAGGTCCTAAATCCCTCCAATGTGCATCAGTGCACACTTACAAAGAGACCGGCTCGTTGTCCTCCCTGAACCCTGAACCCTCATAGAGCTGGGAAGTGAAAGAGTGCAAGTGTGTCTCGCTGCAGCCACAACAGCTTCAAAACATGCCCTCATAAAGGTTAAAATGTAATATCACAATCACTTTTCCATGAGTGAAAAGAATCATTTGATCTCGATCATCTCTGACATCAATGCAGGTGTTTTTTCCAGCTCTCAATTGACAGAGTTCTGATATGCAGCAGCGTCTTGACACGGATCAATAACACACTGACACAGTATCTCAAGAACCTTGTCACCCACTAGTCCACCCACTTCAGGTCAGAGCCAAATGGGGACAACACACACACACACACACGCAGAAATTATGTACTCGAGGACATAAAAGAAGTAAGGATACCGTGTATCTCAGAATACCTTGGTTGAGCCTGTGAGTGAAAATCTAAGCTTTTCAAGCTTTAGACTATAAAGAACTTTGTTGTTCCAGTGGCCATGTGTCGGGGTGCAGGTAAGCCTCCAATTAAGCAAAGTCACTCTCAGGGCCAACAGAGTCCTAAAATCTAGAGCCCAGTTTATTCCAGCAGAGATCTTAGAATCAGGACGAATGCCAGAAATGTTTTCTCAAAAGGTCACCAACTTGGTGCATGTGAATGTAACGAGTTGTGCATTGTGTACATCTGTTAGATAAGATAAAACTTTATTGATCTCACAGAGGAGAAATTCACGTTACGTCAGCTCTGTTGCTGCTTATACTGTTACAGGCGTCACTAACAGTGGAACAGAGTCTGACATTTAATTCAGTTTATTTCATTAATATAGCGCCAAATCACAACAAAGCTGCCTCAAGGCGCTTCACACAAGTAAGGTCAAACTGTTGTGTAATCTTTTGTTAAAAGAAAGATGTGCTAATGAGAAACTTGAATGAAACTTGAATATGAATTGCCAGGAAATTATTGTATTGTGTACTTTTGATGACATTGAACAGATGTTTAACAGAAAATAAGTTTTGTGCAAAATGTATGCTTTCTTTCAAAGGAAACTATAAGACCAGAATTTGGAGTAAAAGTACAACTGGAGTGAAACACAATCTGTAAAGGAAAATGAATATTGGATTAAAAATGTGGGATTCACCAGAGAAATAAATTCTTCTGGCTGAGGGCTTGTTGAATCAGAGACAAAGGCCCTGACCTGGTAAAAGTCCATGATATCACCTGCAAGTTAACTGAGAGTGACTGGGTGAATTCCAAGAAATGAACTAATTTGCATTTTTGCAGACTGGGTGGAGTTCAAGAAGTAGGCTAATTTACATTTTGTAGAATGATGTCATTAGTAACTGATTTCATTGATGTAAAAAAGTGCTAAGTTTAGAAATGCCGCTCATTTTGGGTGAAGTCACTGACCCCAGAAGTGGATTCTGTGCACTGCTTCCTTTTGCCGGCAAAATAAAAACTGCTTGCTTTGGGACTTCAACTCTCTGATTTTTGTGGACACCGTTAAGGAATAGATTTTATGATTGAGCAGCAGGAAAACTTAGACTCATGTCTGGTGAGTAACAACTTAGTTCTAAAAAACTCCATGACATAACCTTACCAACCCCCAGAGCAGCAGTGGTAAGAAAAAACTCCCTCTGAGGAAGAAATCTCAAGCAGACCAGACTCAAAGGGGTGACCCTCTGCTTGGGTCCAACACAATTTACAAAACAATTCACAAAATGAATATACAGGAGATGTTGCCGGTGCACAGGACAGGAGGGTGCAGAATAAGACACTACCTCCATCTCTGGATGGAGCTGCACCTCAATCAGAGAGAAAAGACAGAATCAGGCATTGGAAAGAGAACAAATAGAGTATAATTTGTCAGCATTAAACAAGAGAAACAGAATAAATACTAAGGTGATGGCCAGCTACTCACCCTAAGCTTCACTAAAAGACCCAGAATTTAGATAAAGTTTCCTAATAAAATTAATTTAAAAGGGTAGAAAGCATAGTAGCATAATATGCCAGTATGCTAGCCGTACAAAAGGGAAAATAAATGCAACTTAAGTCTGGACTTCAAAGTCTCTACAGAATCTGACTGTTTTATTGACGCAGGGAGCTCATTCCACAGAACAGGGGCACGATAAGAAAAAGCTCTGTGACCCACAGAATTTTTATTCACCCTAGGGACTGTCAGATCCCGCTTTTTAGATACACGGCACACGCTCACCCTCCGATGAGTGTGTTTGTGTACAAAACCAGCTCTCCGTCTCTGGGGTCCGACCTTCGTGTCTCCACGGGTATTACCTGGCAGGGCTGCACAAAGGCTGTTCAAGCTGGTGGCGAGGAGATTCGTCTAGCTGCTCACTGCCTCCATCCGGACGTCCACCCCGCTGAAGCTGATCTCGCACCCCAGTCGAATAGCCTTCTCAGAAACCAGGATACGAACCGGCCACGCCCGTTAACGGCAGCTCTCCTCTTATGGATCAGGGCTCTTGGAATGTTGCTAGATTTTAAATTTAGTGACTCGTACAGCGAGTCCCCAGGATGTGTTATTTTCATTAAAAAACCAGACTAACCTTTTAGAGCCTTTTGATGTTGTACACCCAATAAACTTTAACTTTTACACCTTAAGAAGCATCAATAATCCAATGTCCGAGCCTTAACACTTTAACTGCATGCTTGGAAATTTATTGCAGGTTTTGCAAGTGCTGATAACATAATCAAAATAGGTTCTATGGTGATAATTTCACAACAGTAATTCAAGTATAATTAGAATAATGATTGGCAGAGATTTTTGTTTTTAATTCAATAATTCTGACTGATCTTACTTTGACTGGGACTGGATTGACTTCTTAACAATTTTTTCTAGGAGTGAGGGAAAGAGGTTTTTGAGGTTAGGGTCCCCAGCTCGATGAACTTGATTTCCTCTTCATCAGCTATTAATTGTTAGCTGACCACGATCCTTGTGTGATGTTGTAATCCTTCAGGAAGTTAATCCACATAAGAATTTATTCTGTCTTCAATCAACCAAAAGTTGATCTAATCCATTCTGGTATGCGGTGATGTTCCTTGAGAGAAAAATCGTTGAACATTCCCCACTCAGACTTAAGGCCAGTGGTTACTCTCCGTTGTTCTGCTACTCCGTGACTGGACGGCCTGAGCGGGAGTTGAAATCTCTCTCAAATAATCTTTTATGGCTCCAGTCCTGTCACTCCACGATTCCAATTGATGCTCACAAGATGGTCAAGTCTTGTGATTTCCTCGTAGCAGGGGAGTAGTGTCAACAGCACCTCTCCCTGGAAGAATAACCCTGTTTTCTGGTGTTTCACAGTTTATATATGTGCTTGACTCTTGTTGTCCTCAGATGATCTTGGTTACCATGGGGACGCTGTTGACTCAAAACCTCCTCCCTTCTACTTTACTGGAAATCCCCGCAGCCCCTACCAGTAACTTATTTCTCAAGTTCCTCTTTTCTGTTAACACTTCAGCTTTTCCGAGAATTCATTCTTTTAAATCATTTCTTCAAAATCACATCAATCATATTCAATCATTTCATTACAACTCTCTTTCACATAAAAACAATTCATATGATCATCTACAAACATTTTCATTCCTTATTATTCATTTCATATCTTACCAACATCTTAATCATTTGCTCAGTTGTTTAACATCAGCTTTTCTTGCCCTGCTTGCGACATCTTCTTCACTTCCTCTTTTTCTCTGACTCTGCACTCTTTATGAAAAACAACTCATATAATCATTCATTTCACTTATTTGTAACATACTTTTTCTAATCAACTCTTAATTTTAACACATTAATACTTCGTTTGATCATACTTGTCATGTTAGAATCATTCTTAGACATATTCCCTCGTCTTCACCACCAAGTTCATTCCGTGGGCCTCCCCATTTGTAATGGAAAAGTCCGGTATGACCTCACTTACTCCTGGAAGGTACCAAAAACTGTGCAGTTTAATCCAACAGCATGTATATTAATTCCATGGCACGTATTATATTCCAAGATGAAAACAAGCTCAAAGCAAGCTTAAAGTCATCTTTCCTGACAGGACACAAAGTAGTCCTGCACCATGAGAATGCATTTCCCGGACCGGTACGTAAGGTTTAAGTAGCTCAGCTAAGTAGGGAGGTGCCAATCCGTGAACAATTTTTCAGGTTAGTAGCAGAACATTAAAATCTGATCTCACAGGGGCAGGAAGCCAGTGAAGGGATGCCAAAATGGGTGTAATGTGGTCAAACTTTCTGCTTCCTGTCAAACGTCTGGCAGCAGCATTTTGAACCAATTGGAGACCCCTAATGCTGGACTGCAGTAAATCAGAAAATAGAACATTGCAGTAGTAAAAACGTATGAATCAGGGTCTCAGCATCAGACCTAGACAGGATGGGATGAATCTTCACTATATTTCACAGTTGGAAGAAAGCAGTCCTCATAATATCTCTAATGTGGAGGTCAAAGGATCAAAAGATCAAAAATCAAATTCAAAAATTACCCCAAGGTTCCTCTCTTTGTCAGTGTGATGTGTGACACATGAGCCTAGGCTAAGTGTTAACTGGTCATATTGATGCAGATGTCTCACTGGACCAAGAATCATCATTTCAGTCTTATCAGAGTTTAAAAGTAGGAAACTGCTAAATATCCAGCTATTTACTGATGCAAAGCAATCTTCTAAGGCTTTTATGTGGATGAGATTACCATCAGTTTTCGGCATGTATAACTGAGTATCATCAGCATAGTAGTGAAAAATAATCCCAAAAACATGCTTTGCATTCATGTCCTGTACTTTGTGGAAGGCTTTGCACTGGATTAGGCTGACAGACACATACAGCGGGTAAAATTATTAATAAGTATTGAACACGTCACAATTTTTCTCAGTAAATATATTTTTAAAGGTCCAAACAACATGACATTTTCACCAGATGTTGGTAACAACCCAAGTAACCCACACATACAAAGAAACCACAACAAATAAGTAGAGACATGGCGTTATATGTCATAAAATTGAATGGCTCAGGGAAAATGTATTGAACACACTTACTGAAATTTATTTAATACTTCGTTGGTAATGAAACTTTAAGATGCCTCCTGTATGGAGAACCTAGTCACATGCATTACTCAGGTGTGATTTTGGCCCATTCTTCCACACAGGCTTCAAATCATGAAGGTTCCATGGACCTCTTCTATGAATTTTGATTTTTAGTTCTCTCCAAAGATTTTCTATTGGATTCAAGTCAGGTGATTGTCTGGGCCATTCTAGCAGCTTTACTTTCATTCTCTGAAACCAGTTGAGAGTTTCCTTGGCTGTGTGTTTGGGATCATTGTCTTGATGAAATGTCCACCCTCATTTCATCTTCATCAGCTTCTGTCCCTGAGTACAGAGCATCAACTGGACAAGATAAGAGTCTGCTGTGTCCATGTTTGGCGAGTTCCTTCTGTCAGGAACCTGGACCCAAAAAGGCTGGACACAATTGTGAGACTCACAAAGAAGCTTAGTGTGTAAAGATGGACTTACTGAAAAGCCAGGCAAATGTTATGCAAGCCGCAACCAGCAACGGTATCCAAAACATGAGACTAACCCCCAATCTCAATTATCTTTTGTACCCCTTCCTCTTTCCCTTGGCCCTACCCCATACCCCTACGCCTACCCCTTTAAAACAAGGGGTAAGGCAAAGGGTTATGCCTCTAGCCCTGTGAATTGAGACACCCCTCCGCCTTAGGAGAAACAAAAAACTGACGGTGTCAAACTGCTGTCTTCACTGTTTGTTAACATGGCAACCAAAATGCAACTTGTTGCAGTAGCCTGTTTGCTCTTTTTATTTTCTCGCCTTTCTGCGTAAATGCAAAGAAATAGAAGTCACAGATTTCTTTGACTCATCGTAATAATGTCATTTTAATTAATGTAATTAATTTGTAATTTATAATAATAATAATAGTATTAATACTTAATTAGTAATTAATCAATGTTAATAATACTAATATAATGAACCAATAAGAGTAATAATTATATTGTTTGATTAATCATTAATTGATTGATTAGTAATTAATTAATTAATTAATTAATTAGTAATTAAAATAAATAAATACTTGAAATATATCACTGTGCAATAAATGTATACAAGTTTCACTTTTTGAATGGAATTACTGAAATACGTAAATCAACTTTTTCATGATATTCTAATTATATGACCAGCACCTGTATGTATGTTCTGGGCTGCATCTAGTTCTGTTAACCTTTTATTTCTTTTTCAAATTCTCACATTTTTTTGCATCCAGCCCTATTTCCTTTAGAAATTTCCTTGACAAATAATATCAGTCTATTAGGACGTCAGGTTATGTGTTACACATATACATGTGTGTGTGTATATTTTCCAACATTGGTGAAATTTCTCCTCATTTTCTGCCTGAAAGCTTATTAGGAGACGAATCAACTCAATCAACTTTTTTTTTATATAGCACCAAATCACAACAAACAGTTGCCCCAAGGCGCTTTATATTGTAAGGCAAGGCCATACAATAATTATGAAAAACCCCAACGGTCAAAACGACCCCCTGTGAGCAAGCACTTGGCAACAGTGGGAAGGAAAAACTCCCTCTTAACAGGAAGAAACCTCCAGCAGAACCAGGCTCAGGGAGGGGCAGTCTTCTGCTGAGACTGGTTGGGGCTGAGGGAAAGAACCAGGAAAAAGACATGCTGTGGAGGGGAGCAGAGATCGATCACTAATGATTAAATGCAGAGTGGTGCATACAGAGCAAAAAGAGAAAGAAACAATGTGTTCAGGGCTCCTGTTTGTTTACTAAATACACGCATTACAGACCTTGAAATCCAACAGCAGGGGTCGCTATTATCCAAAGATTTATGAACATACAAATTAACGTGCTGATCCTTTATCATGATTTTCTCCATTGTGTACTCCATTCTCCACTGTAGCCAAGTGCTTGCTCACAGGGGGTCATTTTGACTGTTGGGGTTTTCCATAATTATTGTATGGCCTTGCCTTACAATATAAAGCACCTTGGGGCAACTGTTTGTTGTGATTTGGCGCTATATTAAAAAATTGATTGAAAATTGATTGATTGATATAAAAGTGTTTTATCGTAGCATTCGTGTGTATGTGCATTATAACGCCTCAGCGCACGAGCGAAGTTACGATATTCCTCAGAACGACAATATACGCAACATGCATCCAGCAGCATACACGTTGCTGTCCTATACAACTGTCTGTAAAGTTTTTTGGCAAGTTATAATTTTCTAAACAGCGTAATTTATAATGAAAGCTGTTTCATTTGTGCAGCTCATTCGGCGCCATGTTTTTTTTTTTTTTTTTTGGAGACAGCGGCAAGCTCCTCCTACCCCTCCAAACGGAGTGTGCATCCAGATTCACTCCGTTTGAAGGGGTTTGTAGCCCTCTGCCTACCCCTCCGCCTCGCTCCAAAAAGAGAATTGAGACACCCCTCTGTCTCTCGTGCCTGCGCAAAACGGAGGGGAAGGATTAAGGGGAAGGGCCGAGGGGTAGAATTGAGACTCAGCCTAAGTCAAGGTCAGAAACAGGCAAAAGGTTCAGTACACTGCAAGGCAAAGAACAAGATCAAGAACTATGAGAAAAAGGCTGGAACAAAGACACAAGGAACAACGAACTGGCAAAGACATCAATCAATCAATTTTTTTATATAGCGCCAAATCACAACAAACAGTTGCCCCAAGGCGCTTTATATTGTAAGGCAAGGCCATACAATAATTATGTAAAACCCCAACGGTCAAAACGACCCCCTGTGAGCAAGCACTTGGCTACAGTGGGAAGGAAAAACTCCCTTTTAACAGGAAGAAACCTCCAGCAGAACCAGGCTCAGGGAGGGGCAGTCTTCTGCTGGGACTGGTTGGGGCTGAGGGAGAGAACCAGGAAAAAGACATGCTGTGGAGGGGAGCAGAGATCGATCACTAATGATTAAATGCAGAGTGGTGCATACAGAGCAAAAAGAGAAAGAAACAGTGCATCATGGGAACCCCCCAGCAGTCTACGTCTATAGCAGCATAACTAAGGGATGGTTCAGGGTCACCTGATCCAGCCCTAACTATAAGCTTTAGCAAAAAGGAAAGTTTTAAGCCTAATCTTAAAAGTAGAGAGGGTGTCTGTCTCCCTGATCTGAATTGGGAGCTGGTTCCACAGGAGAGGAGCCTGAAAGCTGAAGGCTCTGCCTCCCATTCTACTCTTACAAACCCTAGGAACTACAAGTAAGCCTGCAGTCTGAGAGCGAAGCGCTCTATTGGGGTGATATGGTACTACGAGGTCCCTAAGATAAGATGGGACCTGATTATTCAAAACCTTATAAGTAAGAAGAAGAATTTTAAATTCTATTCTAGAATTAACAGGAAGCCAATGAAGAGAGGCCAATATGGGTGAGATATGCTGTCTCCTTCTAGTCCCCGTCAGTACTCTAGCTGCAGCATTTTGAATTAACTGAAGGCTTTTTAGGGAACTTTTAGGACAACCTGATAATAATGAATTACAATAGTCCAGCCTAGAGGAAATAAATGCATGAATTAGTTTTTCAGCATCACTCTGAGACAAGACCTTTCTGATTTTAGAGATATTGCGTAAATGCAAAAAAGCAGTCCTACATATTTGTTTAATATGCGCTTTAAATGACATATCCTGATCAAAAATGACTCCAAGATTTCTCACAGTATTACTAGAGGTCAGGGTAATCCCATCCACAGTAAGGATCTGGTTAGACACCATGTTTCTAAGATTTGTGGGGCCAAGTACAATAACTTCAGTTTTATCTGAGTTTAAAAGCAGGAAATTAGAGGTCATCCATGTCTTTGAGAAGCTTTTTTTCAGCACTGGAAAAACTTTTAAAATAAATGTGACGGCACAGAAAGGAGTGAAAAAGGAAAAGTGTCCATCACAGCCTTTGTGGTGTCAGCAGCTACAGTCAGGCTGCGAGAAGGTTCACAGCCTGCAGAGGGGCTCTGATCTAAAGCCATTCTCTTTGTGAAACCTGACATCATCTTCTAGAGCAAAAACAAGCAGCATTTTCTTAATTATCACCGTTTCGTCGTTGTTCCAACAGGCTTCTGTTCAGGTAAAATACTTGTGAAGTTTATCTGGTTTGGTGCGTTGCGGCACTTTTTTGCTGTAATTAAAGGCGCTGCTGTTAAATGAGTCAACATGCTGTTTTTCACAGCACAATGGAGCCCTTAAAAAGTGGTGCAATAAATGGCCATTTAGATGCACAGAATGCGTATAAAATTCACCATCTGTGCATATCACAACGCACGCAAAAAATGTCATTTGTGTAGTTTGATATTTCTCCAACCTTCTTTTCGTTCAGCCAGTGGCGGCTCCAGAATTTTTTTTTTTCTGCAGGTGCTATTGGGTGGGCTTTGTTTTTAACCTGGTTAAATAAAACATTTTCTCTCAGCCACTGAATTTGAAATGTTTGCTCCGTGGTACGGTGGCTGGGAAGTACAAATCAATCAGTCATGAAAACTGAAAGTAAAATAGCAAAAAGACCTTTCGATAAGACTGGTCAGTGTTCCACTGGCTTTGTCAAAGTACAACCCCTGGCAAAAATTATGGAATCACCGGCCTCTGAGGATGTTCATTCAGTTGTTTAATTTTGTAGAAAAAAAGCAGATCACAGACATGACACAAAACTAAAGTCATTTCAAATGGCAACTTTCTGGCTTTAAGAAACACTATAAGAAATCAGGAAAAAAAATTGTGGCAGTCAGTAACAGTTACTTTTTTAGACCAAGCAGAGGGAAAAAAAAATATGGACTCACTCAATTCTGAGGAAAAAATTATGGAATCATGAAAAACAAAAGAACGCTCCAACACATCTCTAGTATTTTGTTGCACCACCTCTGGCTTTTATAACAGCTTGCAGTCTCTGAGGCATGGACTTAATGAGTGACAAACAGTACTCTTCATCAATCTGGCTCCAACTTTCTCTGATTGCTGTTGCCAGATCAGCCTTGCAGGTTGGAGCCTTGTCATGGACCATTTTCTTCAACTTCCACCAAAGATTTTCAATTGGATTAAGATCCGGACTATTTGCAGGACATGACATTGACCCTATGTGTCTTTTTGTAAGGAATGTTTTCACAGTTTTTGCTCTATGGCAAGATGCATTATCATCTTGAAAAATGATTTCATCATCCCCAGACATCCTTTCAATTGATGGGATAAGAAAAGTGTCCAAAATATCAACGTAAACTTGTGCATTTATTGATGATGTAATGACAGCCATCTCCCCAGTGCCTTTACCTGACATGCAGCCCCATATCATCAATGACTGTGGAAATTTACATGTTCTCTTCAGGCAGTCATCTTTATAAATCTCATTGGAACGGCACCAAACAAAAGTTCCAGCATCATCACCTTGCCCAATGCAGATTCGAGATTCATCACTGAATATGACTTTCATCCAGTCATCCACAGTCCATGATTGCTTTTCCTTAGCCCATTGTAACCTTCTTTTTTCTGTTTAGGTGTTAATGATGGCTTTTGTTTAGCTTTTCTGTATGTAAATCCCATTTCCTTTAGGCGGTTTCTTACAGTTCGGTCACAGACGTTGACTCCACTTTCCTCCCATTCGTTCCTCATTTGTTTTGTTGTGCATTTTCGATTTTTGAGACATATTGCTTTAAGTTTTCTGTCTTGATGCTTTGATGTCTTCCTTGGTCTACCAGTATGTTTGCCTTTAACAACCTTCCCATGTTGTTTGTATTTGGTCCAGAGTTTAGACACAGCTGACTGTGAACAACCAACATCTTTTGCAACATTGCGTGATGATTTACCCTCTTTTAAGAGTTTGATAATCCTCTCCTTTGTTTCACTTGACATCTCTCGTGATGGAGCCATGATTCATGTCAGTCCACTTGGTGCAACAGCTCCCCAAGGTGTGATCACTCCTTTTTAGATGCAGACTAACGTGCAGATCTGATTTGATGCATGTGTTAGTTTTGGGGATGAAAATTTACAGGGTGATTCCATAATTTATTCCTCAGAATTGAGTGAGTCCATATTTTTTCCCTCTGCTTGGTCTAAAAAAGTAACCGTTACTGACTGCCACAATTATTTTTCTTGATTTCTTATAGTGTTTCTTAAAGCCAGAAAGTTGCCATTTGAAATGACTTTAGTTTTGTGTCATGTCTGTGATCTGCTTTTTTCCTACAAAATTAAACAACTGAATGAACATCCTCCGAGGCCGGTGATTCCATAATTATTGCCAGGGGTTGTAATTCGACAAGACTATGTTGGTGTATCTGTTCGTTTGTTTGTTTATATGTTTGTCTGTTTATATGTTTGTCTGTTTATTTGTTTATTTGTTCACCTTGAAATTTGGAGTATTTTTCTTCTGATTGACTTGAAGTTTGGTCAGAACATGTAAACTGCCTGGGTTTATAAGCCTTTGATTTTTGGAGTGGTTCCAATAATATTTACAATATTCACAAATTTTGGGAACATTTAAATGAAAAACCACCCTGTGGCAACAAACGGAATTACAGCTTTCTGTTATCAGATGTTACCGCCTGGTGGCAAAAACCAGAATCACATGCAGATGGGCTGTGATCTAAAGTGGTTCTCTTTGCTTCGTCACACTCAGGGATCTGTGTGAAACTTTAGACAACAAGCAGCATTTTGTTAATCGTTTACATTTCCTCGTCGTCCTTCCAACAGGTTTCCGTTCAGGTAAAATACTTGTGAAGTTTGTCTGGTTTGGTGGTGAGCCGTCAGGAAACAGCAGATCAATCAGTCATGAAAACTGAAAGTAAAACAGCAAAAAGACCTTTTCGACAAGCATATCTATTTATCAACTAACATATAAGCATTATGAAATTATATAGGTCTTTGACCCAAAGACACTCATCACTTGATATAATCACATTAAATCAATACAAATACCAAATAACACAATAAAACACTTCCAGTATTACATGACATTAAAGATATCACTCAGTCTTTGATAGCAGGACTACAACCTCTGAGATAGGTCTTCTTTAGCAGTCCCTTCATTTTGCAGACCTTTCTGTCACTGCTGGGCAAAGTTTTTCTGATAAGTCCCAGGAGCCATTTGTTCCTGTTTACTTGAGCATCCTTTAACAGAACAATGTAAATGGTAAATGGATTGCATTTAAATAGCGATGTTCGTTCTGCATCAGATGTTCAAAGCGCTTTACATGTCAATGCTTCACATTCACCCCAATGTCAGGCTGCTGCCATGCAAGGCACACACTACACACCTTGACTAACTAGGAGGTTAAGGACCTTGCCAAGTGCTCTTAGTGATTTTCCGGTGAGGCTGAGATTTGAAGTGAGGATCCTCTGGTCTCAAGCCCAACACTTTAACCACCAGACCATCACTTCCCCTCTCTTTCTTTGACATGTGGTTTGTTGTCAGTCCATTTTGTGCTTTCCATAAGCTCGACAAATATTCTCCTTTCCACCTCTAAATCAGCCATGACAAAGTTTTGTCTTAGTTTCACCAAAGTCGTTCGAATTTGGGCTGCAACTGGCATTGATGGAGTATTCTGTCCCTCAGTCTCTTGAAGTGAATGTATTTTAGTTTGTAAACCAAGTTGTCTCAATTTGATGTTATTCTTAGTTTGTCCAGCCGAGGGCAATCTTTTCTTTCTTGGTTTCTTGTTATTTCCTTTGTTCTTTGGTTTTATGGTAATGCCATTGAGTGGTTTCCACCTGTAAGCAGCAGGAAATTTGTTAGAGCAGCTATTTTGAGAGCAACACTGGAGGTGTTAAGCTGCACACCACACCTCTCTGCAGACTTCTTGGGAAAACCGGTGACAAATCATAATCGCTTAGTACTGTATGTGTGCTTACTTTATTTTATGTTGTGAATGTAGGTTGATTTGTAATTTTACATATATGTTTTGTAATTGTGTTACAGTTTTACAGAAAAGAAACTGAAAGAAGTTGAAAGTAAATGGTCTTCAAACACGACACACTTCTCATCATTTTTTGGAGCCATTGAAAGATGTTTAGCTCGCTGTCTAAGTTAGATTAGAGACATGTAACTGAGGACAGAAGATGGTGAAGTGTTTGAAATTCTGTGAGTGGAATCCCTGTATACTGAGGGGAGTCTGCATCACTCTCTAAGATACAGTCAGCTACAGAGTGTGGTGGTCCTGGTGGTGGTGGTGGGTGCATTTCACACGTGATGGTGGGCCTTTTGAGCAGGTGTGACTCTCCAACCCTGCATCTGACAAGATGACTTCCTCACCCTGATCCATCTCATCTTGTTCATCTGAGGGCAGCGATACAGAACATGATTATCAAGAAGTGATGCATTAGAGTTTTCATGACAACACTTTAATTACACCATTAACCTTCCATCAACCCACAACTTCTCACTGGTAACAGCATCACCTCTGTGCTCCAGAAACCAAGAGAAAACAGCTACAATATTAAATTCAGATTAAGATTAAAATACTGCATTGTTAAACATTTTGTTATGTACTGAAATTGTGGCATTTTTAGGCTCATACTGACCATCAGTCCAAACACATGTTACATTTTAACTGTTCAGAAAATACATGTTGCTGCTAATGATGAATATTACAGTGATTCTGGTGACCCTGCTGTCAGTCCTCGTTAGCTTCTCCGGTGGTCTGTCATTTCCCAGCCACAAAGTAGAGGGTTCCTCTGTGGGCTTTTTGTCGACAGTGTGAAAAGAGCACACATATAACGTTTTAGGTGGTCTTTTCAAGTTGAGTTTTTTCAGCCACATCTTTCTGGGCTCCTCATCTCTCTGTTGGCGGTGGAAACTCTCTCAGTCTGGCTCCATGTTAAAAACATTGCTGTTGTAGCCGCAGATTTAACTTCGTCTGGTTGTAAGTACAACCACAAACAACGCGACATGTTCTTGAGTTGTGCTTATTTTACATAAAGACTCGTTCACTACAGGACAGTATTAGTTTTAAGCTGGGATTTGAGAATATAATAAATGATTTTGTCGCTGCAGACAAAAGAATGTGCTTAAAAGTACACTACCCATGAGTCCCGCAGGTGGAGTTAAAGTTCAAAGTTCTTTATTAATCGTCTCCTTTCGGAGAAACTTAGTTTAACTTGCCTGTCCTGTGTGCGCTCGGTGTATAGACCTCCAAAGTTTAACAAAGATTTTATTATGGATTTCTCAGACTTTGTGGCTGAAATTGTTCTTAAGTGTGACCGTTTTTTAATAGTTAGTGATTTTAACATACATGTCTGCTGTGAATCTAAGCCTCTGGTCAAGGACTTTTTAAATACTATTGAGTCGTTTAATCTTACACAGTGGGTCACTGGGCCCACACATGAGAAAGGGTACTCTCTTGATCTTGTTCTGTCTTATGGCATGAATGTTTACATTGAGGACCTCTGTACAAAGCAGATTTCAGACAACTTTCCTGTTTTATTTTCTGTAAAATTGCCTTGTGCTCCATCTATGCCGTGCGCTCTGATGCATGCGTGGCGCGTAATTAACTCTTCAACGGCAGAGGAATTTTCGAGCACATTTATTTCCCTGGTGCCGACTTTGGATTTGTCAACTAGCTCAGTTGAAGAGACTATGGAAATGTTTAATTCAACTTGCATCTCTATTTTAGATCTGCTTGCGCCTTTGAAAATCCAAAAGGCTAAGTCTGCAGCTGAGCCTTGGTTAAATGACACCACTCGTGCACTGAGGTGAGAATGTACAACCCCTGGCAAAAATTATGGAATCACCGGCCTCAGAGGATGTTCATTCAGTTGTTTAATTTTGTAGAAAAAAAGCAGATCACAGACATGACACAAAACTAAAGTCATTTCAAATGGCAACTTTCTGGCTTTAAGAAACACTATAAGAAATCAAGAAAAAAAGATTGTGGCAGTCAGTAACAGTTACTTTTTTAGACCAAGCAGAGGAAAAAAATATGGAATCACTCAATTCTGAGGAAAAAATTATGGAATCACCCTGTAAATTTTCATCCCCCAAATTAACACCTGCATCAAATCAGATCTGCTCGTTGACATTGACCCTATGCCATGACATTGACCCTATGTGTCTTTTTGCAAGGAATGTTTTTGCAGTTTTTGCTCTATGGCAAGATGCATTATCATCTTGAAAAATGATTTCATCATCCCCAAACATCCTTTCAATTGTCCAAAATATCAACATAAACGTGCATTTATTGATGATGTAATGACAGCCATCTCCCCAGTGCCTTTACCTGACATGCAGCCCCATATCATCAATGACTGTGGAAATTTACATGTTCTCTTCAGGCAGTCATCTTTATAAATCTCATTGGAAAGGCACCAAACAAAAGTTCCAGCATCATCACCTTGCCCAATGCAGATTCGAGATTCATCACTGAATATGACTTCCATCCAGTCATCCACAGTCCACAATTGCTTTTCCTTAGCCCATTGTAACCTTGTTTTTTCTGTTTAGGTGTTAATGATGCCTTTCGTTTAGCTTTTCTGTATGTAAATCCCATTTCCTTTAGGCGGTTTCTTACAGTTCGGTCACAGACGTTGACTCCAGTTTCCTCCCATTCGTTCCTCATTTGTTTTGTACATTTTTCGATTTTTGAGACATATTGCTTTAAGTTTTCTGTCTTGACGCTTTGATGTCTTCCTTGGTCTACCAGTATGTTTGCCTTTAACAACCTTCCCATGTTGTTTGTATTTTGTCCAGAGTTTAGACACAGCTGACTGTGAACAACCAACATCTTTTGCAACATTGCGTGATGAATTACTCTCTTTTAAGAGTTTGATAATCCTCTCCTTTGTTTCAATTGACATCTCTCGTGTTGGAGCCATGATTCATGTCAGTCCACTTGGTGCAACAGCTCTCCAAGGTGTGTTCACTCCTTTTTAGATGCAGACTAACGAGCAGATCTGATATGATGCAGGTGTTAGTTTTGGGGATGAAAATTTACAGGGTGATTCCATAATTTTTTCCTCTGCTTGGTCTAAAAAAGTAACCGTTACCGACTGCCACAATCTTTTTTTCTTGATTTCTTATAGTGTTTCTTAAAGCCAGAAAGTTGCCATTTGAAATGACTTTAGTTTTGTGTCATGTCTGTGATCTGCTTTTTTTCTACAAAATTAAACAACTGAATTAACATCCTCCGAGGCCGGTGATTCCATAATTTTTGCCAGGGGTTGTAGAAGGGCTGAAAGGAGGTGGAAAAAGGATAAGCTTCATGTGTCATTGGACAGCTTAAGGGACTGTTAAATTATCAAAGAAGAGCCAAATCTGCGAAAGCTGATTACATTTCAAATTTAATTGTGTCAAATATTAAGAGACCCCAGGTCCTGTTTAATGTTTTAAACAAATCAGTGAATCCTGTGGAGTTAAACAGTGTTGTTTACTCTCAAACTTGTGATAGCTTTCTTAACTTTTTTATTGATAAAATATCTGCCATCAGGGCTTCAACCTCTGCCTCTTTTGAGGCAAATCCCTCCATGAACATAGTCTGTTCTACGGCTTTTCAGCGTTTTGAGCAAATTACTATCAGTGATCTGTCTGTTGCTGTGCAAAAGCTCCAACCCTCTAACTGTCCAGTTGATTGTCTTCCTCCCAAACTGCTCAAATATGCATTTGATGTGGTTGGCCGTTATTTACTGAAGATCATGAATCTATCGCTGACTTCTGGCTGTGTCCCTAGTTCTTTTAAGCATGCGGTTGTTCAGCCCTTGCTTAAAAGCAAAATTTGGACTCTGAAGTCCTTGCAAATTATAGGCCAATTTCGAAGTTGCCTTTTCTGTCCAAAATATTGGAAAATTTGGTTTTTAAACAAATTCAAACTTAGTTGGAGGCTAATGGCATTTTTGAAAAATCTCAATCTGGTTTTAAGTTGTGCCATAGCACTGAAACTGCACTTTTAAAAGTTTTTAATGACTTAATTTTAGCTGTTGATTCTGGTCATTCTATTGTTTTAATTATTTTAGATTTAACAGCAGTGTTTGACACAGTTGACCATAAAATTCTGTTGTCATGCCTTGAAAACCATGTTGGCAATAAAGGTACTGCCTTAAGTTGGTTTACATCCTATTTGGAAAATCGGTCATTTGCTGTGCACCTTGGCCCTTATTCATCTGATATTGCCCCACTAAAATGCGGAGTACTACAGGGTTCCATTTTGGGCCCTTTATTGTTTTCTCTGTATATGCTGCCACTCAGGTCAGTTTTTAGAAAATATGATATTTCTTTTCATTGCTTTGCAGATGATCTGCAAATTTATCTTCCGCTGTACCCGGGCAGAGACAATTTTAAACTTTTAAATAATTGTTTGAAGGAAGTGCAGGACTGGTTGACCCATAATTGTCTTAATCTGAATGACTCTAAAACCGAGATTGTGGTATTTGGGAACTCATTTGATGCCACTGCTCTGGCCTCGCTGAGTAACCACTGCCACCCGTCTGTTAGGAATCTTGGTGTCATCTTTGACAGTTCTTTTAAATTTGATATGCAAATTAACTCTGTAATCAAGTCTAGCTTTTTTCAGCTTCGTCTCTTGGGTAAGTTAAACCCTATTTGCCCCGGGCTGACTTGGAGAGACTGATTCATGCTTTTGTCACCTGTTATGTGTCGGACGCAGCCCGGAGAACCGACCAGCGTTTGAAGGACCCAGTATGAAATAAGCAGAGCACGGTACAAAGGATAACTAAATTTAATTACATAACAGTGATGTGTAAAAACATAACCAATGAGTGCGCGGACTGGCGAAGTGGTAAACGGTGTGCTCCCAGCAGCACTAACGGTCCGGAGCCAGAAGCTGTTCGGACCCAAGGACCCCGCCGACACCCCCCAGGTGGCCGCGACAAACCGAGTCTGTGAAAGAAGAAATCATCATGTGAGTCCACACTCCACACACAGAGAGACCGCTCAAAGGTGTACATAAACAGCAAACACTTCCTGGCTTAATTGCTAATCAGCTTCCCACCCTGCAGGCATGGAACACCCTGTTCACAAACTCCAACTGCAGTGGAAGCTGATTAAACGACTAACATAACAGCTCAATATAATAAGGTGTGAGGGACACCACATTTACTGACTGTATAAATGTTAGTCACAAAACCTAACGTACCTCAGGAAGTGTGCTGACGAGCGTGAGACCTCACCCCCTCCTCTTTCACAGACCATGCATCAAACCTGGACATTCTCTGCATCCACTGATGATGAGATGGCTCTCGAGACGACGATCTCACCCGTCTGGTCACAAGGTCGGGTCTCTGGCAAATACACACTGTGTACTCCAGACTTAAATGCCACCATGCTCCAATCCGTGTAGATGCACCACAGCTGTGAGTCCTGACGAGCCTCAGGTGATCAGGGTGAGGTCCTGATAACTCAGCCACACAGCCACTCAGTCCTAAACGCGTACCACCTGAAAGGAAAACCAAAAGACAGAAACAGAAGACCAGCGTTACTCTAATCTGACCACTTTTTTTTAGTAACGAGTAATCTAACGCGTTAATCTTTCCAAATCAGTAATCAGATTAAAGTTACTTCTCCATGTCACTGTGCGTTACTATTATTTTTCATTGTGGGTTGATAACAGCATTAAACTTGGTCTGTGGTCAGGAGGTCGGGGTTCGACTGAACTGCCCACTTTAAGCGAGCTGTGAGCTTTTAATCCGCGGTTTTTTGCAGCTGCTCGACTCGTCGTCACCTCTTAAAGCGCGGTGATCAGCACACCTGCACTGAACTTTACAAAGACATTTTTATACTTTTTTTTCCTCCTTTATTTAGAATTCTGAGCTGAGCCGCTCTGTATCTGGTCGTTAAAAACAGCTGATCCTCCGCGACGCGTCAACAACTAACACTATTTTCCACTCAAATGCACCTAAACTCTCTTTCTGAGGACCACATGATGTGAAAACGCAATAAAACTTTCTTACCTGTAAATCTGGTCATGTTTTCTGCATAAATAAATGTTATCCATTCTTTGTGCCCAAACGCCAAAGCAGGGGCCAATCTAGATGGAATGGGGGCGTGGGGCAAGGATGTGCCCCCTCCCCCACAACACCCCTAGATTAAAGGTGCAATTTTGAAGCTGTTTTTTACTACAACTAATATTGCTTAAAATAATAATAATTTCGACAAGTAAAATGTTTAGAGAGAATTTAAATGTTAGAAAAATGTTAGAATTTAATAGTTACCTTTATAAACAATGTAGGTTTGAAATTGCAAGTTTTACTGTTACAGTGCTGTCAACAGTTAAATATGAGGTCAAGAAAGACGTCTTTATTTTACTTTTTATAAAACAAGTATTTATTTTCATTGAAGTCAAGAAAGGGTGACTATAAAGTGAGTTTTGGCAAAACAGGTATCATTGTCATGTTGAGGTGGCAGAGGGTTGTTGTCGGCAGCTGGGAAAAGTAACTAAAAAAGTAACTAGTAATCTAACTTAGTTACTTTTACAATTGAGTAATCAGTAAAGTAACTAAGTTACTTTTACAATTGAGTAATCAGTAAAGTAACTAAGTTACTTTTTCAAAGTAACTGTGGCAACACTGCAGAAGACAAACAAAAGCCAGCCAGGCACGCCAGCCACAACAGTCACCTGTCGTTTGGATTATTGTAACTCCCTGTATTGTGGGCTAGATCAAATGTCCATTCATCGTCTGCAATTGGTCCAAAACGCCGCAGCGCGGTTGCTTACGGGCACCAGAAAGCGGGACCACATAACTCCTGTACTGGCCTCTCTGCACTGGCTTCCAGTCAGTTACAGGATTCATTTCAAGTTGTTGTTGTTGTTTTTTAAATGTTTAAATGGATTGGCTCCCTCCTACCTCTCCGAGTTTCTGTCGGTTCATCCTCCAGGTCGAAATATGAGATCGGCCAATCAACTGATTCTGGAAGTGCAGAGATCCCGTCTGAAAACTAGGAGAGACCATGCATTTTCAGTGGTGGCTCTGAGACTCTGGAACAGGCTTCCTTTGAATGTTCGTATGGTCCCATCTTTAAACATCTTCAAGTCTTGGTTAAAAACTCATTTGTTTGCTCTGGCTTTCGACTCAAGCTAGCCGATTCCTGATTTGATTATGATTATCATTTTTGCCATTTTGTTCCTTTTGTGTTTTTCGTTATTACTATTATTTTTTGGGTGTGTGCAGCACTTTGGGCAGTTTTTCTGTATTAAATGTGCCATATAAATAAATTTGACGTTGACACTGGTGCGTGAGGGGGCTCAGCTGCAAAAACAATAAAAACAGGACCAGCCTTTACACAGTAAAAGCCACTGAGGCGCCTGAAGCAGACCATCGATGTGACTGTAGATGAGCAACAGTACACGTACAGGCAAAACTGGTCCACAGCTGATGCCATCTCCACCGTAGTGCGTCAGGCCCTCTCCCACACAGAGAACAAGGCTGCTGTTCCTGGACTTCACTTCTGTGTTTAACACCATCATCCCGCAGAAACTGGTTTCCAAGCTGGCTGAACTAGGAGCCCCCTCAGCACTGTGCAACTGGATCCTGGACTTCCTGACTGGGAGGCCACAGAGTGTCAGGATCAACACCACCTCATCCTCCACCATCATCCTGAACACTGGCTCACCCCATGGTTGTGTGCTCAGTCCACTGCTGCACACATTGATGACCTTTGACTGCAGAGCCCAGCACAAGAATAATCTTGTTAAGTTTGCAGACAATACAGCAGTGATCGGGCTCATTAGCCAAGGGGATGAGACAGCATACAGGCGAGACGTGGAGAACTGACACAGTGGTGCGGAGACAACAACCTCATCCTCAACACCCAGAAGACAAAGGAGATAGTTGTTGACTTCCACAGGTCAGCCCCCACCACCCTCACTACATCAATGGAGCTACAGTGTAGATTGTCTCCTCCATCAGGTATCTTGCACCTCTCCAACACTCTCACCTGGCCCAACAACACCACGGCCGTCATCAAGAAAGCCCACCAACATCTCTGTTTTTTGAAGAAATTGGGAAGGGCCTTACTGAACACCAAGGTCCTCAGGGCCTTCTACAGCTGTGCAGTGGAGAGTGTCCTGTCCTGCTGCCTCCCTGTGTGGTATGGTGGCTGCATGGTGGTGGAGAAGAAAGTGCTACAGCAGGTGGTGAAGTCTGCACAGAGGATCATCGGATGCAGCTTACCACCCATTGGGGACATCTACATCTCCAGATGTAGAGACAAAGCCACCTGTATCCTCCGAGACTCCACCCACCCTGCGCGCAGTCTGTTCACACCCATTCCCTCTGGACGGAAGCTGTGCAGCATCCAGGCAAAAACATCCAGACTGAAAAACAGCTTCTACCCGAATGTTGTCAGACTGTTGAACAGTTCAACATCCACCATCAAACTGTGAACATCACACTACATGTACATTGTCACCTTCTTAATACTCTAACGCTGCTGCTGCCTTGTATATATATTCTATGGCCACGGGGGTGCACATATTGTACATTGCAAAAGTTTATATTGCAAAAGTTTATACAATAGGGTAGGTAAAAAAAAAAAAAAATGGCCCCAGTTAACTACACCAAGACCTGGAGAAACGGCATTTCGTTCTGCCTGTAAGGGTCGAGTGACAATAAAAGTGAGTCTGAGTTTGAGTCTGAGTGTGAGTTGATGAAGTAACATATGTCTGCCAGCTGAAGTTACTGTCAATATGAACACCAAGATATTTTTAAGAGGTCACCTGTTTAATTGTGAGGTTGTTTATAACAACAGGACTATGGTCCTGATGTTACACTCAACAAAAATATAAATGCAACACTTCTGGTTTTGCTCCATTTTGTATGAGATGAACTCAAAGATCTAAAACTTTTTCCACAAACACAATATCACCATTTCCCTCAAATATTGTTCACAAACCAGTCTAAATCTGTGATAGTGAGCACTTCTCCTTTGGTGAGATAATCCATCCCACCTCACAGGTGTGCCATATCAAGATGCTGATTAGACACCATGATTAGTGCACAGGTGTGCCTTAGACTGCCCACAATAAAAGGCCACTCTGAAAGGTGCAGTTTTGTTTTATTGGGGGGGGGATACCAGTCAGTATCTGGTGTGACCACCATTTGCCTCATGCAGTGCAACACATCTCCTTTGCATAGAGTTGATCAGGTTGTCAATTGTGGCCTGTGGAATGTTGGTCCACTCCTCTTCAATGGCTGTGCGAAGTTGCTGGATATTGGCAGGAACTGGTACACGCTGTCGTATACGCCGGTCCAGAGCATCCGAAACATGCTCAATGGGTGACATGTCCGGTGAGTATGCCGGCCATGCAAGAACTGGGACATTTTCAGCTTCCAAGAATCGTGTACAGATCCTTGCAACATGGGGCCGTGCATTATCCTGCTGCAACATGAGGTGATGTTCTTGGAGGTATGGCACAACAATGGGCCTCAGGATCTCGTCACGGTACCTCTGTGCATTCAAAATGCCATCAATAAAATGCACCTGTGTTCTTCGTCCATAACAGACGCCTGCCCATACCATCAGTGATGCCGGTTACATAGTAACGCGTTACTCTAATCTGACCACTTTTTTTAGTAACGAGTAATCTAACGCGTTAATCTTTCCAAATCAGTAATCGGATTAAAGTTACTTCTCCAAGTCACTGTATGTTACTATTATTTTTGCATTGTGGGTCGATAGCAGCATTAAACTTGGTCCGTGGGCAGGAGGTCGGGGTTCGACTGAACTGCCCACTTTAAGCAAGCTGTGAGCTTTTCATCCACGTTTTTTTGCAGCAGCTACGACTCGTGCTTTTTTTTTTCTCCATTATTTAGAATTCTGAGCTGAGCCGCTCGATCTGCTGCTAAAAACAGCTGATCCTCCGCGACGCGTCAACAACTAACACTATTTTCCACTCAAATGCACCTAAACTCTCTTTCTGAGGACCACATGATGTGAAAACACAATAAAACTTTCTTACCTGTAAATCTGGTCATGTTTTCTGCTTGAACTAAAGCTCTACCATGTCAGTCAAAGGGGAATTCCCCGTTAGCCAAGCTAGCGGGAACATCTTTTCAATCCGGACTTCACCTTGCTACACTTACTTTGAGGCTTCAGTGACTGTTGAATCTTGGAGATTCCAGGTTCAAGGGATCACCAGAATACATATCACATAATTTGCAAGAATCCAATTTATGTGGTCACTGTGTTCATGGATTATAAGGGATTTGGCTGAAATTAGCTACTTGGGCCATCCCCAAAACTTGGGAGTCAATAAGCACATTGAACGCTTGGATTTTTAGCCACTGTTTGTGTGAATTGTGAAAAGTGCTGACATTACACTGAGCTTGTATTCCAGGAAAGGATCTCCAGTGATTTTTAAGAGTCAATGGACTCTTAAAACATGTGCTCATGTGTGCTGACACACACTTTGTTTAAGTGGAAAATTTAGAAAGAGGCGTTGTTCCCTGGACCAGCCTCTATGTGCGTTCTACATCCCAACATGCTGACGTCACAACATATCAGCATCACCATGCACTGACATCATGACATGCCTACATCACGTGCTCGACGTAAACAACCTCCATCTTGGTACACCCCAATCGAAAAAATGATTAAGATTTTTTTTATTTGGTGAATCAAGCGGCCTTCCACTGTCATTAACTGCATGTACTCTGCATGTTAATCATTTCATTTAATTCCGTTCAATTGATTCAGCCATTTTTTCCATGCTCTGCGGGGTTAGTGTGCTAATATAGTGCTAATGAACGCTAGCTTCTACAGCCGTGCTAACAGATTTTAACCCATATAATTTACACTAATCAACTACCGGAAAGCCAGCGGCGATAGCATGCTAAACCGTTTATAACCCCTGAGCCGCCAATAACCAAATTTAGTCCCGTTGTTAACGACCACAGCTAACGTGCCTAGCTAGTTAACCTAGCTTCTGTAAACAACTTGATAACATGCCACAGTAACTGCTGTTTGCTAGCCTACATTGCATGCAAATCATTCTTCCCTGTGACTTTTAAAATAGTTTACTGTCTGACTACTGTTGATGATGATAAATGATAGCTAATATCAATCAAAGCATTTATTATCAAGTTTTTGTTGTATGGCTGGGGGGCCTGGCTGCCTTTTTGTTTCTGTCTTTTGTTTTTCCTTCCAGGTGGCTTGCATTTGGGACTGAGTGGCTGTGTTGCTGAGGTTATCAGGACCTCACCCTGATCACCTGCGGCTCGTCAGGACTCACAGCTGTGGTGCATCTATATGGATTGGAACATGGTGGCATTTAAGACTGGAGTGTACAGTGTGTATTTGCCAGAGACTCGACCTTGTGACCAGACGGGTGAGTTCGTCATCTCGGGAGCCATCTCATCATCAGTGGATGCAGAACGTCCAGGGTTTGATGCACGGTCTGTGAAAGAGGAGGGGGTGAGGTCTCACGCTCGTCAGCACACTTCCTGAGGTACGTTAGATTTTGTGACTAACATTTATACAGTCAGTAAATGTGGTGTCCCTCACACCTTTATTATATTGAGCTGTATGTTAGTCATGTATCGGCTTCCACTGCAGTGGAGTTTTGTGAACTGGATGTTCCATGCCTGCAGGTTGGGAAGCTGATTAGTAATCAAGCCAGGAAGTGTTTGCTGTTTGTACACCTTTAAGTGTTCTCTCTGTGTGTAGAGTGTGGACTCACATAATGGTTCCTTCTTTCACAGACTCGGTTTGTTGCGGCCACCTGGGGGGTGTCGGCGGGGTCCTTGGGTCCGAACAGCTTCTGGCTCCGGACCGTTAGCGCTGCTGGGAGCGCACCACGCCAGACCGCACTTTGTTATTTTTGTATCACTGTTATGTATTAAATTCAGTTAGCCTTTGTACCGTGCTCTGCTTATTTCATACTGGGTCCTTCAACGCTGGTCGGTTCTCCGAGCTGCGTCCGACACATAACAGTAGTCTCTGGCCAAACATCACGGACCCAGCGGTAGCAGAGACGGTAACGCACCGGGAAGGCGGCAGCAGACGTTCAGTAGTTATCCGGATCAGTTGCGGGTGCTCTCCGCCCGGATGGTGCGTGTTTGAGACCCATTACTGAATACTGATTTGTGCTCTCTTGCAGCCGTGTTCCTGTGTTTGTGCCTTATCCGTGGGTCGTGGTGGAGTGTGACTGGCGACGGCTTCGCGTCACGCTCCGACCGGATAAGAGGTTTAAACGGGAGCTGCAAGAGTGTGTCTGTAATGGGTGCACGCGCACGGCGGAGCTCTGTGGCACGGGTCGCTGAGCTTCCTGTGTTACAGTTGTAGCCCCGTTTCCCCGGATAAAGATAACTACTGCGTCTGTTGTATCAGCTCCGGCGTTATTTAGTTGAGCACATTTTGGTTGTGTGTTGCACACAGCTGCGCACGGAGATGCAGCTCGTTTGTTTTCTGTCACCAAAGGGGGTTTTTTCATTTTTAGCACTTTGGCTCCCTCTTTTGGTGACTTAGTCACATTACCGTTAAGCTCTTAAGTTAGAACATGTGTGTTCGATTTGTTTGAGCTTAACGGTATACGTCACTTATTTGTTTTGTGTTAGTTCATTTTGTGTGGGTGTTTTTTGAGTTGGTTTTTGTGTGGGATTTTATTTTTTGTTTTTCACTATTTAGTGTCTGGGGTCGTGACCCTGCAGTTCTGCCAAAAAAAAAAAAAAAAAAAAAAAAAAAAAAAGGACCCGAGCAACCTTATGTCAGTCGGTTAGTCTTTCTTTTATATATATATATATATTTTTTTTTCAGTTTCACCTCCCAGGGTTTGATGGGACGGTCCCCTGGGGGGTCATGGGGGGGGGGGGGGGGGGATTTGGGTTGTTTTTTCTTTCCTTTTTTTTTGTTATGCCCTCTCTTCTCCTCTGACTCCAGCCGTGTGAGCCGTAGTGTCGGCGTTGCTGGAGTGGTGCAGTTAGGTTGTGCTGGGCGTTTCCCAGGTAACCTCTGCACCCGGGAGGGGAGGGGGGGGTTTGGGGTATTTTCTTTTTGTTCCCTCTCTTCTCCTCTGGCTCCAGCCGTGTGAGCCGTAGTGTCGGCGTTGCTGGAGTGGTGCAGTGTGGTTATGCTGGGCGTTTCCCAGGTAACCTCTGCACCTGGGGGGGGGGGTGGGGGGTTTCCCCCCAGTTTCCGCCCTCAGGGTTTGACTGTGGTGTCCTCTGGGGGGGAAAGGGCTGTGGGTCCATCTAGCCATAGACGGCCGGGGCTGGGTCCGTTGGTCGTGAGGGGAGGCGTCTCCTGGGGTTGACGAGTGGTCCTCTGGGAGGCGCTGGGAGTCCCCGTGGGTGACGTTGGATCCCAGAGGGACCTCGGCTGTGGTTATTACTCCTGGAGCTGGCGGGAAGTCCTCTGGGGGGTGTTGGTCCCTACATGTCGTTTGGGGGGGGGGGGGGTGTTTTAGCGCTTTTATTTGTAAGCTTACGTTTGGGGTTTTTCTTTTCTCCTCATCCCGGGGTTTGATAGGACGGTCCCCTGGGGGGGGGGGGTGGTTTGGTTGTTTGTGTTTGTCTTTTTTGTTTTATGACTAATGACCAAACATGGTTGGATAAAGGCTGACCGCACAGGTTTAAGAACTCCTGGCCACACCTGTGCTAAGTGACTGACTGAAACAAAGGCAAGGATGCAGCCAGAGGAGAGGACATCAACCATTCTGTTGGAAGACGAATGCAGATGCGGTTTCCAGCCATGGTCCCTGGAGGGGGGTGTTTCTCCTGGGCCAGGTTTGTGTGGTCGCCGGGAGGCTTCCCGTGAGGGTGGGGTACTATTGTATGGCTGGGGGGCCTGGCTGCCTTTTTGTTTCTGTCTTTTGTTTTTCCTTCCAGGTGGCTTGCATTTGGGACTGAGTGGCTGTGTTGCTGAGGTTATCAGGACCTCACCCTGATCACCTGCGGCTCGTCAGGACTCACAGCTATGGTGCATCTATATGGATTGGAACATGGTGGCATTTAAGACTGGAGTGTACAGTGTGTATTTGCCAGAGACTCGACCTTGTGACCAGACGGGTGAGTTCGTCATCTCGGGAGCCATCTCATCATCAGTGGATGCAGAGAACGTCCAGGGTTTGATGCACGGTCTGTGAAAGAGGAGGGGGTGAGGTCTCACGCTCGTCAGCACACTTCCTGAGGTACGTTAGATTTTGTGACTAACATTTATACAGTCAGTAAATGTGGTGTCCCTCACACCTTTATTATATTGAGCTGTATGTTAGTCATGTATCGGCTTCCACTGCAGTGGAGTTTTGTGAACTGGATGTTCCATGCCTGCAGGTTGGGAAGCTGATTAGTAATCAAGCCAGGAAGTGTTTGCTGTTTGTACACCTTTAAGTGTTCTCTCTGTGTGTAGAGTGTGGACTCACATAATGGTTCCTTCTTTCACAGACTTGGTTTGTTGCGGCCACCTGGGGGGTGTCGGCGGGGTCCTTGGGTCCGAACAGCTTCTGGCTCCGGACCGTTAGCGCTGCTGGGAGCGCACCACGCCAGACCGCACTTTCTGTTATTTTTGTATCACTGTTATGTATTAAATTCAGTTAGCCTTTGTACCGTGCTCTGCTTATTTCATACTGGGTCCTTCAACGCTGGTCGGTTCTCCGAGCTGCGTCCGACAAATAACAGTTTTGTCTTATTTTATAATGTTGAAAGGATTTAATAACAACCCTCCAATCCCAATTGGAAATATTACTCCTGTTACTGTTATTACTCCTGGTAATGTTTATTTTAATTACTAATCAAGTTAAGGGTATGCACTTTTATTCATAGTAGATTGAATGGTTAATTTGGATTCATTTTATTCAATTTTAATGTTGTCACAACTAGCTAGTTAACCTTACATATGTTGCAATCCTATTTAATCAGGATCAATAAAGGAATCATTTAATCAGAAATTTTCACTGTTACATTCATCACTCATCCTCAACTGCTTTCCAGGTTTGGGTTGCAGGGGTAACAGCTCCAGCAGGGGACCCCAGACTTCCCTTTCCCATGCCACATTGACCACCTCTAACTGGAGCATCCCAGGGTGTTCACAGGCCAGTGTGGAGATATAATCTCTCCACCTAGTCCTGGGTCTTCCCCGGGCTCTCCTCCCAGGTGGATGTGCCTGGAACACCTCCCGAGGAAGGCTCCCAGGAGGCATCCTTACCAGATGCCTGAACCACCTCAGCTGGCTCCTTTCAATGCGAAAGAGCAGTGGCTCTACTCTGAGCTCCCCACGGATGACCAAACTTGTCACCCTGTCTCTAAGTGAGACACCAGCCACCCTCCTAAGGAAGCCCATTTTGGCCACTTGTACCCGCGATCTAGTTCTTTCGGACATGACCCAACCCTCATGACCATAGGTGAAAGTCAGAACAAAGACTGACCAGTAGATCAAGAGCTTTGCCTTTTGGCTCAGCTCCCTTTTTGTCACAACAGTAGGGTAGAGCGAATGCAACACCGCCCCTGTTGCGCCGATTCTCCAGCCAATGTCACGCTCCATTATCCCCTCACTCATGAACAAGACCCCGAGGTACTTGAATGCCTTCACTTGGGGCAAGACCGTATTCCCTACCCAACATAGGCAATCCATCAGTTTCCTGCTGAGAACCATGGCCTAAGATTTATGCCGCGTTCACACCGGACACCACGCGAGCGACGGCAGCGGCAACAGGTTGCCATGTAATCCCTATGGAAGGACTTGTTGTGGTGGCACAAAAGTTCAAGCCATGCAATGCGACCCGATGGATGTGAATAAAGCGATGCAGATAAAGCGATTTTGAGCGATTGGCATGTTTGTGGCGTGATATCGCGTTGCATCGCGTCATCCTCTTCCCAAGTTGAAAAATCTGAACTTTTTCATCTTGTCACGCCGTGATGAACAATCAAGGAATGGATATGTAGTGACGTGAAGATGTCTGGAGTTTATACTTGATGTGGACATGTCCTGTCTCTGGCAGCCAGCCTGTGAGCAAGACTTATGTCCCTTTTGTCCTTTATTTCACAATTATGACAGAGTTTGAGGGGAGAGTGAGCAGCAGCACCGCAGCAGCAGCCAGTTTCTTTTTTTTTCACATGCGCGCGTGAACAAATCTTCCGTGAAGATAATTTTATTAACTATACAGATGTATAATAAAACAAATGGTGACTGGTTTATAACACAATTATGACAGAGTTTGAGGGGAGAGCGAGCAGCAGCACTGCAGCAGCAGCAGCCATTTTTTTCATGTGCATGCTTGAACAAATTGTCCGTGAAGATAATTTTATTAACTACACAGATGTGTAATAAAACAAATGGTGACTGGTTTATAACACAATTATGACAGAGTTGGACGGGAGAGCGAGGAACTGCAGTGGCAGCCAGTTTTTTTTTTAATTGTTTACATGTGCGCGCACAAACGGTACAGGAGGTCCTCAAACTGGGTCCTGGAGAGGTGGAAGTACCGCTGAAATCGGCCATCATCCAGCCGCAGCTCCTGCAGCAAATAATGAAACTCCCTGAATTGGGAACATCTCATGGGGATGTTGTGAATCCAGGGACAGCGCCACTGGTGACGTTTGTCAGCTTTCCACAACAAATAGAGCACAGCAACTCGCTCCGTGTGGTCAAAGTCCGCCATGTCGACTTGATGGCGAGCGGAATGGAAGCTCCTCCTATTTGATGGTGCATTGGGGCGAATTTTCGCAGCAAAAGCAGAGCGACACACCGGGCGATGGTGGCGCGTCCATCACCAGGTGAGAGACACAAATCGATCCAGTGAGTGTTGGAGGTCACCGGCCGATGAAGCCAACAGGACCACATTATCTGCAAAAAGCAGTGATGAGACCCTAAGCCCACCAAACTGGAAACCCTCCTCCCCCTGACTACGCCTTGAGATCCTGTCCCGCACCAGAAACAAGTCCGACTAACTGCCTAGCACCCGAACACAGTTCTCTCTTTGTGAGTACAGAGATTGGATGGACCTGCAAAGGGACCCCCTCACTCACTGTTACATGAAAATAATACTTCTTTAGTGTTATCAATTCTTTTTTCTAAAGTGAAGGTGCTAGAGCATTACTAAATTGTAACCTTTATCTATTCTAAACAGAATATTTGTGTTACATATAAACAACAAAGAAAATTTTCCACTTGTGGATATAAGACAAGACTTGGAATAACACTCCTTTTAAAATGGCTTTTTTGGGGGGTGAATTTTTCATTGCTGGTTTCACCTCCATCCAAACCTCCTTCACTAATCCAGTTCACACTTTTACAGCTCGTTCACCTGTACATACATTTTTATTTTTATATTGTATTTTATTGTTATTTCTTTATTGTTTCGTATCTGGTGTGGATGCCATCTTAACCTGTGCCCCACAAAGCCAACATGGGCACCCCCAATGCTTGATGACTACTTCCACAAACTTGGAGAGCCAAAGTCGTGGCAACTGCAGATGCACTGTTGGCTGAGAAGGATACTTCTCTGTGTAAGTTGTCAGAGGACACTAATAATACCCTGTGGTGGTAGACAGCATCCATTTGGAAAATACACATGTTGCTGATGTAGATCTGGCTCTTTGGGCTGAAAGATCACCTATCAAAGTCTATTTGACTCACTGAGCAAACTCCATCCCAACATTTTATATGTTGAAAAATTCTTCTGTTTTCCAAAGGACCTTCTACCCCCGACCATACTCAACGCCACTGGGATCTGCACTCTTAAGATATGCTGGAACCGGAGAGAACTGACTCACTCATTCTTAGTGGTTCCAAACCTACCATACTCAGTCTACATAGGAGGTGACTTCCTTGTCAGATTGGAAGTACAGGTTGATAGAATCAATCAGGTACTCTGGTCCCTGACTAGAGCACATGATGACCCTGCCTACTCCGATCCGGAGTATTTAAAGTCAGGGCAACTGATCCCTGATGTATGCCAGATAGTGAGTGATACTCACATACGATACCCGCCAACCCGAAGAATGCATCAATCCAATCCACCTCATGATACATCTGGGACAACAGCTCCAACACCCCAAGGTGGTCTTCCAGCCATCCCAGCTTTTAACCAGCCTGGGATTGTCCCTCAAAGCTACCCCTCGTCTGAGTCTCAGAGACCGGACAACTCACTTGGTGGTGCATAATCACACTACCGACGATATCTTGATTCTCAAAGCCACCCCACTGGGCTAGTTAATTAGCACTGACTTTCAGGACTTTGAGCTGAACATTCTAGTTCTCTGTCAAGTCCCTCCATCATTTCTTCCCTGTTCACAACATGGGTGGGTGGGTGGGAGGGGGGTGTTGTCTTTTCAAATCCTTCAAGGGCAATTGCTGTATTTCCAGTGATCAGCTCTGAAGCCCCTTTCACATTGGTGTATTCGTAGAGCTGCTCATTGCAGAGGTATTGTCTACACTGCAATGAGCAGCTCTCCGCCCACTTTACGTGGCGTTTTTTTCTCAATACGCAGCAGTAGGTTGAGGCCTACGCGCATATGGAAGAAATTAAACATGTTTAATTTTTTTCGGCGTACAACACAGCATGGAGCCTTCAAGCAAGTACACTCAGCGCAGTGCTACTGTCCACTACTGTGAGCCTGCCCATGCTGCAACACCGTACTGTACGCCATTTCACACCTCCCGCTAGGTTCCATTGTTCTTCTGGAGCTATAAATACTGCAAGATCATTGTTTCACTTTATCATACTGGACTCATTATATGACTGTTCACCGTGTCGCAAAGCTGACTGTTGTCATTTCATAAAAGCGCTCTCTCTCATGCGTGCGCTCTCCCTCACTCTCTCTCTTTCTCTCTCTGTCTCTCTCTGTGTCTGATCAGACCTGTGACTTTAAAATAAAAGCACTCTCCCTCACACTCTCTCTCTGTGTGTGTGTGTGTGTGTGTGTGTGTGTGTGTGTGTGTGTGTGTGTGTGTGTGTGTGTGTGTGTGTGTGTGTGTGTGTGTGTGTGTGTGTGTGTGTGTGTGTGTGTGTGTGTGTGTGTGTGTGTGTCTGATCAGACCTGTGACTTTAAAATAAAAGCGCTTTCCCTCACACTCTCTCTCTGTTTGATCAGACCTGTGACTTTAAAATAAAAGTGCTTTCCCTCACACTCTCTCTCTCTGTCTGATCAGACCTGTGACTTTAAAAGTGCTCTCGCCCGCGCGCTCCCTCTCTCTCTCTCTCTCTATCTGATCAGACCTGTGATCAGACAGTGAGTGCACTTTTATTTTAAAGAGTCACAGCGCTCATCAAACGTCCTGATCGATCAGGTCTGATCAAATTAGCGGACCTGATCAGAGCAGCTGGAGGTATAAAGTTTAACGAGTCACAGCGTTTCATTCAGGGCAGCCTTTACCACAGCCAGACTCAGCAGTATCTGGACACAAAGAAAGTGATCCACCAAGACAAAAAATAATAAGAATAATAATAATAATGTTAAATGACTCTGTTTTTGGGGGAGGTGATGGTCTAGTGGTTAAGGTGTTGGGCATGAGACCAGAAGATCCTGGTTGAGCGCCTTGTATGGCAGCACCCTGACATCGGGGTGAATGTGAGGCATAATTGTAAAGTGCTTTGAGCGTCTGCTGCAGATGGAAAAGCGCTATATAAATGCAGTCCATTTATTTACCATTTTTGAGCCGCACCACACCTGCAGAAGAGAACAGAGCGCACTTCCACAGAGGCAGAAAATAGCACTGAACTGGTTTAATAGCGGCAAGGTACACACGACTGTGTGAGCGAACACATGCAGCTGCAAGTATGAAACGAACACTGAAAAAGGCTGAGTACACACGCTTTTCGGCTGTATTTAAATGAAACACAACGCTGCAATACGCAGCTCTACGAATACGCCAATGTGAAAGGGGCTTGAGAAAGACACTCTCAACAGAATAGATCTTAGTGACCCAGATCACATGGTCCTCAAGACCCTTATGGTCCTCACAGTTGACTCTCTGACCAAAACCGCTGGGGATAACACTGAACAAACTCTGAACCTTGGCCAGGACTCAGACGTTGAATTTGCATCTCAAGTGGAACAAGTGTTGGCAGAAGCTGATGCCTTAAAGAATGATTATGAGCGAGGATGCCTGAGAGATCTACTCTATAAGTATCAAGCATCCTTTGCTAATGACTTGTTGGGTTGTGGACTCACCCACATTCATTCTATTCGCATCTCATCTCCTACAAACGCACTGCCCACCTTTGTGCGGCAGTACAAATTTCCTTTGGCATTTTATGACATTCCTTTGGCATCTTTTGCCAAAATGCCAAATTCCTTTGGCATCTTTTTCCAATAGGTCATCTAAGATGACCTATTGGAAAAAGGGATCACAAGACCATGCAACAGTACTTATTCAGCCCCTGTTTGATTACCATTGATTACCGTAAGCTAAACCAAAAGGTGTTGCTGTCTTGATGGTCAATGACTCATTTAGAGCAGGAACTTCCCAAAGTCAGAGACGCAAAGTACTTTACCATGCTCAATGTGGCATCCGGATTCTGGACAATCCCAGTCCATGAAACTGATCAACACAAACTGGTGTTTACCTTTGCCAACCCCAATATACTTCCACCAGGTGTCCATTTGGCTATGCCAACTTAACTGCAGAATTCAACATTTTCTTGAATAAAGCATGCCCCAATGCTAACAAGCGAGGCACCTTTATCTATGTTGATAACGTCCTTATGCGAAACCCCACATTAGACACACATTTGGATAAGATAGACCACATTCTGGGCCAATTCACAGCTGCTGGTGCAAAAATCTCACTCTAGAAGTGCCAGTGGAGCCAGACCAAGGCCAACTACGTGGGCCTCCTCATCAGGTCAGATGGGGACAACCACAAGCTGGATGAGTCCAGGGCATCACCAATATCAAAACACCCACAAATCTAATTGACCTGCACAGCTTCCTGGGAGTGTGCAACTATTCCTGTCAGTTCATTGAAAACTACATAAATTTTGTGAAAACACTGACAGACCTGCTCAAAAATGACACATGGGGTGAACTCCATGAACAGGACAGGTTCTAAAAGACAGACTGCTCAGCCCTGTGCCTAGCATACCACCATTGTAACAAAGAGTTCCACCTAGAGGTGGGAATCTCCAACCAATGCGTCAGTGCAGGACTGGACCAAATGTATGCCAAAAATAGGAGAGTGGTCGCGTACAACGAGCAAGATGCTACAACCACCACAAATGAAATTCAGTGACTGCAAAAAAGTAGTTTGGGCAGTTAAGCACTTCATCAACTATCTGGGCAGACAAAAAGTCATTGTGGAAACCAATCATCAACCAGTTACATTCCTTAACAGTCAGAGACTGAGAGAAGGTGTGGTGACAAACTCACAGGTAGCTTCTTGGTTGATGGCATTACAGTGTTTAAGAGGTGCAGTATGCACAAAGCTGCAAAAACTCCCTTAGGCACAGGGTGAGCTGCTTGCCAGTGCTGCATTGAAGACACGCTGGCTGCAACCCCACTGAATGAAGACATGCCTGCCAAGGCCTGATCACTGCGTATGATGATGGCTGTTCATTCCACCATGAAACAATTGTCCGTGCAGGAGTGGGGGTTTTGTGGGTTGACTATACACCATACGAGCCACAGAACTTTCAGCTGATTACACAGTCCTCCCAGTATGCAGAAATTGCTGGCATACTCATAGCATGCCAGTTAGCTGTGATGTAAAATGTTAAAACATTTTTACTCTGCACAGACTCTAACAATGCACACCTCAGCTTCTCATGCCATCTGACTGGCTAGAAATGCAATAGCTCTGTGACCTCCAACAGGAAACCGGTAAAACACAAAGAACTGTTTGTGGTCTGTGACCATTTGATAACTACACATGACCTCCAGGTATAGTGGAAAAAGGTCAGAGGTCACTCCCACACACCAGGCTAATACAAAGAGCTCACTCTTCCCTGATGGCCTTAGTCGCTCCAACTTTCTCTGATTCCGATCTGACCTCACTTCAGTCTCTTGATCTGGCCATTAACAAAATTATGCTACACCTCACTGATCCTCAGGCTCACACGCTGACTGAGGAAGATTTTGCTTCTGTTCCTGACTTGAAACAGCTTCACAATGCCCACAGTAACATGAAAGTGGTCCCTGTTCTCTTGGTCCATGCTTCCAAGGACCTACCTTCACCTGTGTTGGTGATCACTTGGAGCTACTGGGGGGGTGATGCTGATGGAGGGGCATGATTCAGTTTGAGCAGGTCACCAAGGAATGAAAGCAAAATACAGCATGATACGACAGGTGGCATATTGGCCAAATATGCAGAAGGATGTAAGCGATTATATTAAAGGTTGTTTGGTCTGTTGCCAATTTCAACCCGCAAACGCACTTTACAGAGCTCCCTTACAGAACAGGGGCATCTCCTTCCCATGAAGTCTGCAAGAGGAAATAAATATTTCCCCACAGTCACGTGTGACTTCATCAAATGGCTGGAATGCCTACTGGTATCGCAGGCCGAATGCCCCCCCCCTAAAAATCGGTCTGCCCTGCCTTCACTGCGCATGCATCATTTCGGAGCTCAGCAGCATTATTTCTGAGCATCACCAGCATTTTGCCAATTAGCACTTTGTTTCTCCTTAAAACTGCACTCCAGTCATCATCTATCTCAGCGAGAGATATCTGAAGCTTTTGTACAACAATCATTTCCACATAACTTCAGCATTATTTCATAATAATAGATAGCGGACCGATCAGAGCACACAGCAGCTGCTGCACTGACATCATTTCAGTGCGCCAGTAACGACTCGCCAATTTTCTAATTTTCTGCTTAAAACTGCCTCATTTCTGCTCTGGGTGTGGAGAGTCAGACTCAGATGGTGTGGTCCAAAATGACGCATCCGTAGTGAAGGCAGGGTGGACCCGTTTTTTAGGGGTGACTGTTCGGTCGGTGTCACCGGCTCTGAATGATACAGTGCTGACGACAGCCTATTTGATAATGAATCACATCTTCTCACGATTTGGACTACATATCTGCATAAACTTGGTTAGAGGCACCCACTTCCCCAGTGAGGTAATACAACAACTCTGTCAAGTGCTGGGGGTAAAGACAAGATTCCACATCGGCCACCACCCATCGCCATCAGGACCTTGTGGACAGGGCCAGCTGAACTGTGGCAACCATCCTGCACAAATATGTGCCAGCCAACCAGAGAGATTGTGATGTGAAACTGCCCTTGGTCCTCATGGCCATCCGGGTGACCCTCCACGAGTCGATAGGGTTCTACCCCTTTCAAACGATGACAGGCCGACAGATGACACTGCCCTTCGATCTGCTGTATCAGCCAGGGGAACCAAACATTGCAACAGCATACACGGCCCAACAAAATATGACTGACCTGTCTGAACATCTGAAAGCCATCTTCTCCTTCGCTCAAACACCCCTGCACAAAAGTGGAGAAGGTCGAAAAGCATACCCTGATCAGAAGGCATCCCATCATGAAATCCAAGTGGGGGACAAAGTGTGGTACTACTCATTTGGGCAACGCAGCCAGAACACTGCCATGCTGGCCCACAAGCTGTTACCCTGTTGGACCGGCTCATTTTTGGTAATTGACAAACTTTCCGCAGTTGTGTACCATATCAAGGTCACCAAGGGCCAAGAGAACCCATCTTCAAGTGGGTCCACCACCATTAGATAAAGCTGCACAAAACCCCATGGGACTTGCTGGGGATAACACAGTCGTTGATAGGATCTAAAACCTACACATTAGGGTGACAGGATGTTAAGTGAAAGTATCAATACCAGCTGCATTCTAACTAATCAAACTAAACAGATCATGGCAAAGACTTATATGAAATACCTAAGTCAATCAGACTTTTACCATTCGATCGACATCATGAATAGGTTTAGCCACCCGAATGTTAACTTGGTGGGGTAGGGCCAGCTTGTGAGCCACCACAATCTGGTGCACAGTGACCAGATTGTAGTTGTTGTGTTTGCCAGGCTGACCTGGCTAGTGGCCCTGCTGTCAACAGTGCCTCCTTTGATATGATTGAAGCCGGACCAGAATCGAGTATTGTTTTAAAGGACCAACCCAGTTTGCTAATAACAAACTGCCACTTGCACACGCAGAGGGTGTTCATCAGGCTGAATTCCATGGAGGTATACACAGCCACCTTCGCCAGTTCTACCATAAACCTGGTCTCATGGGCAGGTCGATGGACCAAGAACATCTTGAAACATGCAGAGGCAGATATCTGTCACATGCTATGACAAATGGAAAAGTTCACCCTCACATAGTCAGAACTGAGTGGCCTCAATAGTTCATTGGAGGACTGCTAATGGCAGCCTCAGCTGTAGGATCCAGTGAATTACAAGAAGCAATTCCTGAAATACAAGCTCAGCTCAACAAACGTGAAGGCCTTGAAACCATCAGGAAAACAGTACGAGATACCATTGTGGTTCTCAACACCCACACCAACGTACTGAAAAATACAGTAGTAGTAGTAGTAGTTAGTGTTGTAAGAAGATTATGCACACACAGATGTTAGCAATGCTAATGTCAAACATGACCAGGGATATAGGATCGTGAATGGCCATTGGTAGAATTCCACCCTACATTGTTCCTCTATCTTTGGTCCAAGAACCTCTGGAATCATCAGTATATAGCCTGATTATGCTGCTCCAAACCCACTTAGTTTACACTCTGGGCAGCTCAGTCCCACTATATGTGGACCCAAATGCCTTGGAAATTTTCCTCATAAATGTACCCATTGCCACTTCAGAAAAATAGTAGAGAAGCTTGAATCTTCGACTGGACTGGGTTGCTTGATGCGAGGACATTTTGCTTCAAATCGCAGAAGCTTCCTCAGCTAAAATTCTTGCTCTGGAAGTCTGACTTCTGTCTGACTCTTGTAGAGACGAATAAACAGAAGCCAACAGAAGCTGGAGTTTTAAACCTAACCAGACCCCTCCTACTGAGAGGCAGACTGCTATAGGCTAGTGACTAAACAATAGCTCTAATTAGCAACTATTGTGCTCTAGTTAGCACTCTCCTAATGACAGGGCAGCTGTCCCTCCTAATGATGGGATGGATGCCTTTCCTGATGGCTCCCTTGATGACTCTCCTGATGACGTGAAAGACTCATTACCATGAACAAAAGACTGAAACCCCTTTGACCTGAGTACCCCATTGTAAACAGGGGATAAAGTGTGTCTCAGACCCCCTCCCCGGTTAAGGCTGGGTTTCAAATGTTTCACAAAGAATGCCTCCTTGACCCCTCTCTCAAACCATTTCTTCTCTCTGGCTAATATTTTAACTTCCTTGTCCTCAAACGTGTGGTTAGTGTCTTTAAGGTGGAGATGAACTGCAGACTGAGGTCCACTGGCGCCCTCTCTGCGGTGCTGGTATAGCCTTTTGTGTAAAGGTTGCTTAGTCTCACCTATGTAGTGTTCATTACAGTTTTCCTGACATCTGATAGAATACACTACATTGGTCTGTTTGTAACTAGGGATCATGTCCTTAGGGTGAACTAATTGCCAAGGTCAGAAGAATAACAATCAGCCGTATTACTTTGTCACTGTATATAGGCCTCCTGGCCCATATTCTGAATTCTTACATGAATTTGGTGCATTCATCTCTAACTTGTCAACTAGTGCAGATAACATTCTGATCATTGGTGACTGTTGTGTGGGCCGCCAAAAGAGGAGGTACTGCTGGCCCACCACCAGAGGGCGCCCTGCCTGAAGTGCGGGCTTCAGGCACGAGAGGGCGCTGCCGCCACGGACACAGCCGGGGGTGACAGCTGTCACTCATTATCTCATGACAGCTGTCACCCATCTACACTTCATCATACTACTCCATAAAACCCGGACGTCATCTCCACCTCATTGCCGAGATATCATCTACCTGTGAAGGTAATTCTCTGCTAAACTGAAAACACTGACTAATAGTCTGAACTTCTTTGCAGCTGTTTTCCTGTAAGTGTTTCCTTATCTGTGGGATTGGCGTTTGGTGTGATCAGCGACGGCTTCGCTTCACACTCCAACCAGATAAGTGGTTAACAGGAGCTGCACGAGTGTGTGATTAGAGGTGGAGGTGACTTTCCACCTTCTGACTGTTTTTGTTACTGGGTGTGCACACACCCACATCTCACTGTTTGTGCTCCTCACCAGCAGTACCAGATCCGACAGTCGGGGACGGTGATCACCTGGGAATTCGCGACTTGGTGGCTCCAGTATTCACCAACTTCGGTGGCGGCGGAAATCGTGTGGTTCCGGCTCTTCTCAGGACAGACGTCTTCTATCCTCGAGCCTGCCCACACGTCACCTTTGTGTATTGACTGCTATCATATTCTGAGATTGTCTGTATAGTCGTTGTGCACATTCACAACATTAAATTGTTACCTTTTGGCTCATCTATTGACCGTTCATTTGCGCCCCCTGTTGTGGGTCCGTGTCACTACACTTTCCCCAACAGGATATCTCGGCCAATGTCATGGATCCCGAGGGGCGTCAACCATCTGTTGGACAGCCAATGGAAGAGCAGGGTGCACAGGCGTCGGCTGGAGGCGTGATTGGTGAGTTGCAGCATATCCTCACCGCCTTTACCGCTCGGATGGACCTGATGACCGAGCAAAACGTCATCCTTAATCACAGGATGGAGGCCCTCACCGCGCAGGTGGAAACACGCGCTCAGGGCGCTGCTGCAGCTCCTCCTCCTGCCGACCCGGTGCCGAATACAGACGTTCCACTGGTCATTCAACGACCCCCCCCCCACCATCCCCTGAAGCATACATAAGCCCCCCAGAGCCGTACGGAGGTTGTGTGGAGACATGCGCGGACTTTCTTATGCAGTGTTCGCTCGTCTTTGCACAACGTCCCGTGATGTACGCGTCTGACTCCAGCAAGGTGGCTTACGTGATTCATTTGCTTTGGGGTGAGGCACGCGCTTGGGCTACAGCGCTTTGGGAGCAAGGTTCACGGCTCCTTACCACTTATACTGGGTTTGTGAGGGAGCTCAGGACCGTTTTTGATCACCCTAACAGAGGCGAAACCGTGTCTACCGTGCTGCTGTCAATGAGACAGGGGCGTCGGAGCGCAGCCGAATATGCAGTCGACTTCCGCATCACGGCTGCGAGGTCCGGCTGGAATATGACTGCGCTCCGCACCGCCTTCATAAACGGACTGTCGTCGGTCCTGAAGGAGCACCTGGTGGCTAAGGAGGAACCGCGGGATTTGGCTGAGCTTATCGATTTGGTTATATGGTTGGACAATTGGTTAGAAGAACGCCGACGGGAGCGAGGCGAAGGGCGTGGTCAGGCACAAGCCGTCCCTCTTTCTCCCGGGTCCGAAAGGGAGCCGTCTTCCCCACGCTCCACAGCCACAGCGCTCCGTGTGGCTACAGCTCCCCCTGCTGACGGTGCTAGGGACACGAGCAGGGCCACATTCAGACAAAGGAGGCTGGTCCGTGGGGAGTGCTTTGTCTGCGGCTCGAGTGAGCATCAGCAGAGAGACTGCCTCAGACGGTCAAAACACAAACGCCCGCCCTTAGAGACTGGGCTGAGGGGGGGCTGAGGGGGGGTCACATTCACGTGGGTCATACACATCTGTCAACACGACTCCCAGTTAAAATACTGAGCGGGGATTTAACCCTTCAAGCCCCAGCACTGGTGGACACGGGGTCAGAAGGGAATCTGCTGGATAGCAGATGGGCAAGGGAGGTAGGGCTCCCTCTGGTGGCGCTTTCTTCACCAGTGAAGGTGCGAGCACTAGATGGCACTCTTCTCCCTTTTATCACACACAAGACACTACCTGTAACCCTGGTAGTGTCTGGGAATCACCGGGAGGAGATTGAGTTTTTTGTAACTCCTTCTACCTCCCGCGTGATTTTGGGCTTCCCATGAATGATTAAACACAATCCCCGGATTGATTGGCCGTCTGGGGTTGTGACTCAGTGGAGCGAAACCTGCTACCGGAATTGTTTAGGATCCTCGGTTCCTCCCGGTGTAAATGCTAATGAGGAGGTTAAAGTCCCTCCCAATCTAACGGCGGTGCTGGTTGAGTACCATGACCTTGCTGACATCTTCAGCAAGGATCTGGCGCTCAACCTTCCCCCGCACCGTCCGTACGATTGTGCCATTGATTTGGTCCCGGGCGCTGAGTACCCGTCCAGCAGGCTGTACAACCTCTCACGTCCTGAGCGCGAATCAGTGCAGACCTACATCCGGGACTCATTAGCTGCCGGGTTGATCCGGAATTCCACCTCCCCGATGGGTGCAGGTTTCTTTTTTGTGGGCAAGAAAGACGGCGGACTCCGTCCATGCATTGATTACAGGGGGCTGAACGACATAACGGTTCGCAATCGATACCCTTTACCCCTGTTGGATTCAGTGTTCACGCCCATGCATGGAGCCCAAATTTTCACCAAACTGGACCTTAGGAATGCGTATCACCTGGTTCGGATCCGGAAGGGAGACGAATGGAAGACGGTATTTAACACCCCATTAGGTCATTTTGAGTACCTGGTCATGCCGTTCGGCTTCACCAACGCCCCCGCGACGTTCTAAGCTTTGGTAAATGACGTCTTGTGGGACTTCCTGCACCGATTCATCTTCGTATATCTGGATGACATACTCATCTTTTCCCCGGACCCTGAGACTCATGTCCAGCATGTACGTCAGGTCCTGCAGCGGTTGTTGGAGAACCGGCTGTTTGTGAAGGGCGAGAAGTGTGAGTTTCACCGCACCTCTTTGTCCTTCCTGGGGTTCATCATCTCCTCCAACTCCGTAGCCCCTGATCCAGCCAACGTTGCGGCGGTGAGAGATTGGCCCCAACCAACAAGCCGTAGGAAGCTGCAACAGTTCCTCGGCTTTGCAAATTTCTACAGGAGGTTCATTAAGGGCTACAGTCAGGTAGTTAGCCCCCTGACAGCCCTGACCTCTCCAAAAGTCCCCTTCACCTGGTCGGATCGGTGCGAAGCCGCGTTCAAGGAGTTGAAACGCCGGTTCTCGTCTGCACCATTTCTGGTGCAGCCCGACCCTAGCCGCCAGTTTGTGGTTGAAGTGGACGCCTCTGACTCAGGGATAGGAGCCGTGCTATCCCAGAGCGGGGAGACCGATAAGGTTCTTCACCCGTGTGCCTACTTTTCTCGCAGGTTGACCCCCGCTGAACGGAACTATGACGTCGGCAATCGAGAACTCCTTGCGGTGAAAGAGGCTCTTGAGGAGTGGAGACACCTGTTGGAGGGAGCATCTGTGCCATTCACGGTTTTCACTGACCATCGGAACCTGGAGTATATCAGGACCGCCAAGCGGCTGAACCCCAGGCAAGCCCGCTGGTCACTGTTCTTTGGACGTTTTGACTTCCGGTTCACCTATCGCCCCGGGACCAAGAACCAGAGATCGGATGCCTTGTCCCGGGTACACGAAGACGAAGTCAAAACTGTGCTGTCGGATCCACCGGATCCCATCATTCCGGAGTCCACTATCGTGGCCACCCTCACCTGGGACGTGGAGAAGACCGTCCGGGAGGCCCTGGCATGGAGCCCGGACCCCGGAACTGGTCCGAAGAATCGTATGTACATCCCACCAGAAGCCAGAGCTGCAGTCTTGGATTTCTGTCACGGTTCCAAGCTCTCCTGTCATCCAGGGGTGCGAAGGACCGTGGCAGTTGTCCGGCAGTGCTTCTGGTGGGCATCTATGGAGGCCGACGTCCGGGAGTATATCCAGGCCTGCACCACCTGTGCCAGGGGCAAGGCAGACCACAAAAGGTCCCAAGGACTTCTCCAGCTGCTTCCTGTGCCTCATCGCCCCTGGTCCCATATCGGCCTGGATTTCGTCACGGGCCTCCCGCCGTCCCAGGGCAACACCACCAGCCTCACGATAGTGGACCGATTCTCCAAGGCAGCCCACTTCGTGGCCCTCCCGAAGCTCCCAACGGCCCAGGAGACAGCAGATCTCCTGGTCCACCACGTCGTTTGTCTGCATGGGATACCAACTGACGTAGTCTCGGATCGTGGTCCCCAGTTTTCCTCTCAAGTCTGGAGGAGTTTCTGCAGAGAACTGGGGGCCACCGTGAGCCTCTCGTCCGGGTACCACCCACAGACGAACGGACAGGCAGAACGGGCCAACCAAGAGTTGGAACAGACCCTCCGCTGTGTGACATCCGCGCACCCGACAGCCTGGAGTAACCATCTGGCCTGGATCGAGTATGCACTTAACAGCCAGGTGTCTTCTGCCACCGGCCTCTCCCCATTTGAGGTGTGTCTGGGGTACCAGCCCCCATTGTTTCCCATGATGGAGGGAGAGGTCGGTTTCTCACTGTTTGTGCTCCTCACCAGCAGTACCAGATCCGACAGTCGGGGACAGTGATCACCTGGGAATTCGGGACTTGGCGGCTCCAGTATTCACCAGGTTCGGTGACGGCGGAAATCGTGTGGTTCCGGCTCTTCTCAGGACAGACGTCTTCTATCCTCGAGCCTGCCCACACGTCACCTTTGTGTATTGACTGCTATCATATTCTGAGATTGTCTGTATAGTTGTTGTGCACATTCACAACATTAAATTGTTACCTTTTGGCTCATCTATTGACCGTTCATTTGCGTCCCCTGTTGTGGGTCCGTGTCACTACACTTTCCCCAACAGTGACTTTAACATTCATATCCTTCTGGTCCCCTCTGCAAATCATTTATGGAAATTGTGGATGCATTAGGATTTCGGCAATGCATTTGGGACTCAACGCACTTTAGTGGAAATGCCCTGGATTTGGTTCTCGCACGTGGTATTGCTGTCACGAATATTGACATCATGCCTCTTACATCAGTGGTCTCTGATCACTCACTTATTAAATTTACAGTTTCGCTGCCGTGTTTAGTGGAAGAACAACCTTATATATCACTACAGTGATGCATCAGCTCCTCAACTAAGACTGAATTTGAAGCTAGACTGCCTGGTGTCTTAGCTTCACATCTGGCAAATATCCAATCAGTAGACAGTCTTGTAGATAGTTTAAACTCATTGCTCAAAAGTACACTCGACATGATTGTGGCACCTGTGTTAAAACCGCGCTGCCCCAAAACACAGTCACCTTGGTTCAGTGATTACCTGCGTGACCTCAAGCATAAGGCGAGAGGTCTAGAATGGAAATGGCATAGTTCAAAATAAGAAGTATTCCACCTTGCGTGGCATGATGCTATCTTAGACTACAAGCATGCATTACTGGCTACAAAGCGGACCTATTACTCTGATTTGATCAACAAAAACAAGCATAACTCAAAGTTCTTGTTCGACACGGTGGCATCACTTATTCATGGACAACCACCCATAGTTCGCTGTCCTTTTACAGCACAAGATTTTCTGGATTACTTTGAGAAGAAAATAGAAGACATTAGGTTAAACATAACCCAGCCACTACACACTGCTGTTGAGGTGGGCGCCATTACTGAGGTATTACCTAGATTTACAGAATTTGATAGTATCTCACTAGGCATGCTGATGAAACTCGTAACATCAACAAAAAGCAAAACCTCTTTATTTGATCCCATACCAACAAAACTGTTTAAGGACCTGTGGTCCACTCTTGAGCCAATTGTGCTGGAAATTATTAATATTTCTTTAACTTCTGGATCTGTTCCTAAATGTTTCAAATCTGCAGTGATTAAACCATTACTTAAGAAACCTAATCTTGACCCTAGTGTATTGAAAAACTATTGGCCGATATCAAATCTGTTTTTGTCATTTTGCTCTAAAATTCTGGAAAAAGTGGTGTCACAGCAGCTCGTGGACCATCTTACTGAGAATAATCTCTTTGAGCCATTACAGTCTGCTTTTAGAAAATATCATTCGAGACAGCTCTCACTAAAGTGGTGAATGATCTTCTGTTTGCAGTGGATTCGGACACCACTACGGTTCTGGTGCTGTTAGATCTCAGTGCTACATTTGATACCGTGGATCACCATATTCTACTTGATAGGCTGGAAAATCATTTTGGGATTACTGGGAGTGCTCTTGCATGGTTGAGCCATACTTGACCAGTCGTTCTCACTGTGTTTTGTACAGTAACAGTACCTCTAGTGACATGGAATTTGGGGTTCCACAGGGGTTCGTCTTAGGCCCCCTGCTTTTCTCCCTTTATATAGCACCCGTTGGCCCATATTGCAGCGTTTTGGGATTACCTTTCAGTGCTATGCTGATGATACTCAGTTATACATGCCAATAACTGCTGGTAATCTAATTCACATAAAATCCTGAGAAGATTGCCTTGCATCAGTGAGAAGTTGGATGTCTAGAAACTTCCTACTTTTAAACTCTGATAAGACTGAAATGATGGTTCTTGGTCCAGTGAGACATCGGCATCAATTTGACCAGTTAGGCTTGTGTCATATATTGCCTAGGCTTGTGTATCATACATCAAACTGACAAAGTGAGGAACCTTGGGGTAATTTTTGATCCTACATTGTCCTTTGACCTCCGCATTAGAGATATTTGGACATTGGACTGCTGCAATGTTCTATTTTCTGGTTTACAGCAGTCCAGCAATAAGGCTCTCCAATTGGTTCAAAATGCTGCAGCCAGACTTTTGAAATGAAGCAGAAAGTTCAACCACATTACACCCATTTTGGCATCCCTTCACTGGCTTCCTGTCCCAGTGAGATCAGATTTTAAGGTTCTGCTACTAGTCTATAAAATTATTCATGGACTGGCACCTCCCTACCTAGCTGACCTAATTAAACCCTCTGTACTGGCCTAGGCTTTGCGTTCTCAGGGTGCAGGACTACTTTGTGCCCCTAGGGTGAATAAGAAGTCTGCAGGTCATAGAGCTTTCTCTTATCGTGCCCCTGTTCTGTGGAATGATCTATCTCCCTGCGTCAATAAAACAGTCAGATTCTGTGGAGACTTTCAAGTCCAGACTTAAGACACACTTATTTTCCCTTTCATATGGCTAGCATACTGGCATAGTATAGTTTTACGCTTTTTACTATTATAAATCATTTTATTAGGAAACGGAGCATGCCACGGCCTCAACTTTACCTAAATTCTGGGTCTTTTATTGAGGCTTAGGGCTAGTGGCCGGCGATCACCTTAGTATTTCCTGTTTTTCTTGTTTAATGCTGGCAAATTATACTGTATTTCTTGTCTTTCTGATGTCTGATTCAGTTTTTCTCTCTGTCTAAGGTGCGGCTCCATCCAGAGATGGGTGTGGTATTTGTGCTGGAGATCCTCCTGTCCTGTGCACCAACAGCATTTCCTGTATATTCATTTTGTGAGTTGTTCTGTAATTTATGTCCGTAGCATGGCCCAAGTAGAGGGTCACCCCTTTAAGTCTGGTTTGCTAGAGGTTTCTTCCTCAGAGGGATTTTTTCCTTACCACTGCTGCTCTGGGGGTTGGTAAGGTTAGACCTTACTTGTGTGAAGCACCTTGAGGCAACTCTGTTGTGATTTGGCGCTTATATAAATGAAAATAAATTGAAATTGCTTGATGTATGACTTCAGTTGTTCAACAGTCCAGGGTCTCCGTTGTCGTATTTTGCGCTTCATAATGCACCACACATTTTCAATGGGCGACAGGTCTGAACTGCAGGCAGGCCAGTCTAGCTCCCGCACTCTTTTACTACGAAGCCACGCTGTTGTAACACGTGCAGAATGTGGCTTGGCATTGTCTTGCTGAAATAAGCAGGGACGTCCCTGAAAAAGACGTTGCTTGTGTGACTGCAGGACCTTTGTGGCCGGGACAGCGGTGGGATCAAACCCATGTGGCTCGCACTAAAGACCATTCCTTATTGTATTGTATCGGGTATTGTATCACTTCCTGTTCCGGAGCACAGCGGTGTTTTTCTGTATCTGTTAGCTGTTTAATCTGCGCAGTTAGATTGATCTAGTTATCTAGATTACGATTTGTTTCCCAGTGTAATCTTTACGTGCCTTAACTAAAGCACTCCTTCTGCTGAATCACCTCTAAATTATTTACACATTATTCACTTTGCGTGTTTTTAGGAATCCGCTAGCTTAGCGTAGCTACTAGCTCTTAGCCGATTTAGCATGGCGGCTTCTCCTGTCTCTCCCGCACTTTTCTGCTCTGGGTGTGAAATGTTTAGTTATTCCTCGGCCTCCTTTAGCAGTAATGGTACTTGTAATAAGTGTAGCTTATTCGTAGCTTTGGAGGCCAGGCTGGGCGAATTGGAGACTCGGCTCCGCACCGTGGAAAATTCTACAGCTAGCCAGGACCCTGTAGTCGGTGCGGACCAAGGTAGCTTAGCCGCCGTTAGTTCCCCCCTGGCAGATCCCGAGCAGCCGGGAAAGCAGGCCGACTGGGTGACTGTGAGGAGGAAGCGTAGCCCTAAACAGAAGCCCTGTGTACACCGCCAACCCGTTCACATTTCTAACCGTTTTTCCCCACTCGACGACACACCCGCCGAGGATCAAACTCTGGTTATTGGCGACTCTGTTTTGAGAAATGTGACGTTAGCGACACCAGCAACCATAGTCAATTGTCTTCCGGGGGCCAGAGCAGGCGACATTGAAGGAAATTTGAAACTGCTGGCTAAGGCTAAGCGTAAATTTGGTAAGATTGTAATTCACGTCGGCAGTAATGACACCCGGTTACGCCAATCGGAGGTCACTAAAATTAACATTAAATCGGTGTGTAACTTTGCAAAAACAATGTCAGACTCTGTAGTTTTCTCTGGGCCCCTCCCCAATCGGACCGGGAGTGACATGTTTAGCCGCATGTTCTCCTTGAATTGCTGGCTGTCTGAGTGGTGTCCAAAAAATGAGGTGGGCTTCATAGATAATTGGCAAAGCTTCTGAGGAAAACCTGGTCTTGTTAGGAGAGACGGCGTCCATCCCACTTTGGATGGAGCAGCTCTCATTTCTAGAAATCTGGCCAATTTTCTTAAATCCTCCAAACCGTGACTATCCAGGGTTGGGACCAGGAAGCAGAGTTGTAGTCTTACACACCTCTCTGCAGCTTCTCTCCCCCTGCCATCCCCTCATTACCCCATCCCCGTAGAGACGGTGCCTGCTCCCAGACTACCAATAACCAGCAAAAATCTATTTAAGCATAAAAATTCAAAAAGAAAAAATAATATAGCACCTTCAACTGCACCACAGACTAAACCAGTTAAATGTGGTCTATTAAACATTAGGTCTCTCTCTTCTAAGTCCCTGTTGGTAAATGATATAATAATTGATCAACATATTGATTTATTCTGCCTAACAGAAACCTGGTTACAGCAGGATGAATATGTTAGTTTAAATGAGTCAACACCCCCGAGTCACACTAACTGTCAGAATGCTCGTAGCACGGGCCGGGGCGGAGGATTAGCAGCAATCTTCCATTCCAGCTTATTAATTAATCAAAAACCCAGACAGAGCTTTAATTCATTTGAAAGCTTGTCTCTTAGTCTTGTCCATCCAAATTGGAAGTCCCAAAAACCAGTTTTATTATTATCTATCGTCCACCTGGTCGTTACTGTGAGTTTCTCTGTGAATTTTCAGACCTTTTGTCTGACTTAGTGCTTAGCTCAGATAAGATAATTATAGTGGGCGATTTTAACATCCACACAGATGCTGAGAATGACAGCCTCAACACTGCATTTAATCTATTATTAGACTCTATTGGCTTTGCTCAAAAAGTAAATGAGTCCACCCACCACTTTAATCATATCTTAGATCTTGTTCTGACTTATGGTATGGAAATAGAAGACTTAACAGTATTCCCTGAAAACTCCCTTCTGTCTGATCATTTCTTAATAACATTTACATTTACTCTGATGGACTACCCAGCAGTAGGGAATAAGTTTCATTACACTAGAAGTCTTTCAGAAAGCGCTGTAACTAGGTTTAAGGATATGATTCCTGCTTTATGTTCTCTAATGCCATATAACAACACAGTGCAGAGTAGCTACCTAAACTCTGTAAGGGAGATAGAGTATCTCGTCAATAGTTTTACATCCTCATTGAAGACAACTTTGGATGCTGTAGCTCCTCTGAAAAAGAGAGCTTTAAATCAGAAGTGTCTGACTCCGTGGTATAACTCACAAACTCGTAGCTTAAAGCAGATAACCCGTAGTTGGAGAGGAAATGGCGTCTCACTAATTTAGAAGATCTTCACTTAGCCTGGAAAAAGAGTCTGTTGCTCTATAAAAAAGCCCTCCGTAAAGCTAGGACATCTTTCTACTCATCACTAATTGAAGAAAATAAGAACAACCCCAGGTTTCTTTTCAGCACTGTAGCCAGGCTGACAAAGAGTCAGAGCTCTATTGAGCTGAGTATTCCATTAACTTTAACTAGTAATGACTTCATGACTTTCTTTGCTAACAAAATTTTAACTATTAGAGAAAACATTACTCATAACCATCCCAAAGACGTATCGTTATCTTTGGCTGCTTTCAGTGATGCCGGTATTTGGTTAGACTCTTTCTCTCCGATTGTTCTGTCTGAGTTATTTTCATTAGTTACTTCATCCAAACCATCAACATGTTTATTAGACCCCATTCCTACCAGGCTGCTCAAGGAAGCCCTACCATTATTTAATGCTTCGATCTTAAATATGATCAATCTATCTTTGTTAGTTGGCTATGTACCACAGGCTTTTAAGGTGGCAGTAATTAAACATTACTTAAAAAGCCATCACTTGACCCAGCTATCTTAGCTAATTATAGGCCAATCTCCAACCTTCCTTTTCTCTCAAAAATTCTTGAAAGGGTAGTTGTAAAACAGCTAACTGATCATCTGCAGAGGAATGGTCTATTTGAAGAGTTTCAGTCAGGTTTTAGAATTCATCATAGTACAGAAACAGCATTAGTGAAGGTTACAAATGATCTTCTTATGGCCTCGGACAGTGGACTCATCTCTGTGCTTGTTCTGTTAGACCTCAGTGCTGCTTTTGATACTGTTGACCATAAAATTTTATTACAGAGATTAGAGCATGCCATAGGTATTAAAGGCACTGCGCTGCGGTGGTTTGAATCATATTTGTCTAATAGATTACAATTTGTTCATGTAAATGGGGAATCTTCTTCACAGACTAAAGTTAATTATGGAGTTCCACAAGGTTCTGTGCTAGGACCAATTTTATTCACTTTATATATGCTTCCCTTAGGCAGTATTATTAGACGGTATTGCTTAAATTTTCATTGTTACGCAGATGATACCCAGCTTTATCTATCCATGAAGCCAGAGGACACACACCAGTTAGCTAAACTGCAGGATTGTCTTACAGACATAAAGACATGGATGACCTCTAACTTCCTGCTTTTCAGATAAACTCAGATAAAACTGAAGTTATTGTACTTGGCCCCACAAATCTTAGAAACATGGTGTCTAACCAGATCCTTACTCTGGATGGCATTACCCTGACCTCTAGTAATACTGTGAGAAATCTTGGAGTCATTTTTGATCAGGATATGTCATTCAAAGCGCATATTAAACAAATATGTAGGACTGCTTTTTTGCATTTACGCAATATCTCTAAAATCAGAAAGGTCTTGTCTCAGAGTGATGCTGAAAAACTAATTCATGCATTTATTCCTCTAGGCTGGACTATTGTAATTCATTATTATCAGGTTGTCCTAAAAGTTCCCTAAAAAGCCTTCAGTTAATTCAAAATGCTGCAGCTAGAGTACTGACGGGGACTAGAAGGAGAGAGCATATCTCACCCATATTGGCCTCTCTTCATTGGCTTCCTGTTAATTCTAGAATAGAATTTAAAATTCTTCTTCTTACTTATAAGGTTTTGAATAATCAGGTCCCATCTTATCTTAGGGACCTCGTAGTACCATATCACCCCAATAGAGCGCTTCGCTCTCAGACTGCAGGCTTACTTGTAGTTCCTAGGGTTTGTAAGAGTAGAATGGGAGGCAGAGCCTTCAGCTTTCAGGCTCCTCTCCTGTGGAACCAGCTCCCAATTCAGATCAGGGAGACAGACACCCTCTCTACTTTTAAGATTAGGCTTAAAACTTTCCTTTTTGCTAAAGCTTATAGTTAGGGCTGGATCAGGTGACCCTGAACCATCCCTTAGTTATGCTGCTATAGACGTAGACTGCTGGGGGGTTCCCATGATGCACTGTTTCTTTCTCTTTTTGCTCTGTATGCACCACTCTGCATTTAATCATTAGTGATCGATCTCTGCTCCCCTCCACAGCATGTCTTTTTCCTGGTTCTCTCCCTCAGCCCCAACCAGTCCCAGCAGAAGACTGCCCCTCCCTGAGCCTGGTTCTGCTGGAGGTTTCTTCCTGTTAAAAGGGAGTTTTTCCTTCCCACTGTAGCCAAGTGCTTGCTCACAGGGGGTCGTTTTGACCGTTGGGGTTTTACATAATTATTGTATGGCCTTGCCTTACAATATAAAGCACCTTGGGGCAACTGTTTGTTGTGATTTGGCGCTATATAAAAAAATTGATTGATTGATTGATTGATTCCTCTACCAGGTCAGCCAAAGGGGAATTCCCCATTAGCCAAGCTAGCGGGAACGTCTTTTCAATCAGGACCCGGGACCTTCATCCCGTTGCACTTGGATGGCAGCATGTGTTGCTCCAAAACCTGGATGAACCTGTCAGCATTGATGGTACCATCACAGATGTGTAAGTTGCCCGTGTCATGGGCACTAACACCCCCATAACATCACAGATGCTGGTTTTTGAACTTTGCGCTGGTCACAATCTGGATGGTCTTTTTCCTCTTTTGTCCAGAGGACACGACGTCCATGATTTCCAAAACAGTTTGAAATGTCGACTCATCAGACCACAGCACACTTTTCCACTTTGCGTCTGTCCATTTCAAATGAGCTCGGGTCCAGAGAAGGTGGCGGCGTTTCTGGATGTTGTTGATGTATGGCTTTCACTTTGCATGGTAGAGTTTTAACTTGCAGATGTAGAAACAAACTGTGTTAACTGACAATGATTTTCTGAAGTGTTCCTGAGCCCACGCTGTTAGATCCTTTACACAATGATGTCGGTTTTAATGCAGTGCCACCAGAGGGATCAAAGGTCACAGACATTCAATGTTGGTTTTTGGCCTTGCCACTTACGTGCAGAAAGTTCTCCAGATTCTCTGAATCTTCTGATTATATTATGGACTGTAGATGATGGAATCCCTAAATTCCTTGCAATTGAACATTGAGAAACATTGTTCTTAAACTGTTGGACTATTTTTTCACGCATTTGTTCACAAAGTGGTGATCCTCACCCCATCTTTGGTTGTGAATGGCTGAGCCTTTTGGGGATGCTGCTTTTATACCCAATCATGACACTCACCTGTTTCCAATTAACCTGTTCACCTGTGAAATGTTCCAATCAGGTGTTCTCTGAGCAGTCATCAACTTTCTCAGTCTTTTGGTCCCACTGTCCCAGCTTTTTTTTTTTTTTAAAGTGCTGCAGGCATCCATTTCAAAATGAGCAAATATTTGAAAAAAAAAAACCCCAATAAAGTTTAGCAGTTTGAACATTAAATATCTTGTCTTTGTGGTGTATTCAATTGAATATAGGTTGAAGTGGATTTGCAAATCATTGTATTCTGTTTTTATTTGCATTTCACACAACGTCCCAACTTCATTGGAATTGGGGTTGTAAATCCTTTACCGGCCAGACCTGCTGTCCTACTACCGTCACGCAATTACACCAGGTCACAAACACCCAAGTGGAGATAGTGGGACAACGTTGGCTGGTGTATGACCGTCATGACACATCAACTCACCTAGCGCTCCTTTTAAAGACCTTATGGGTGACCTGAAAATGCAATGCTCCACATTGGTGAGGTGGCATTATACCACCTGCACGTGATCAATATGAAGGAGCCATTGAAGTATCAGAGTTCTACAATCAGACCGCTATTGACTAAGACTGTCAGACACTGGAGAAAGTCCAGTACGAGGACCCTCAGGTTATCGACATGGCCCCTGTAGATAGAGTCCTAAAAGAAATGCAAATTCAGGACCTCAAACCATACCTAACCATTTGTGAGGGGGTTGTTGTGTGTCTGTCTCTTCTCATGTCTCAGTGTGGTGGTGGGCATGTCCCATGCTGTCGCTCATCCATGTTATGTTAGTCAGCTGTGTGAGTGGTTCCCTGAGGGCGTAGGTGAAATGTCATGTCCTCCTTTCTCGTGCAGTTTGTCTCTTGTTGATTACAGCTCTTATCCTTCGTTCCCAGTGTCAATGTGTTCTTGTCCTCGAGTCCCCCGTGTTGTCACACGGGTGGACTTGTCTTTATTTTACTCCTGTCATTCTCCATGTTCATTTCTTGTGAATTAATTGCACTTGTGTTCGATTATTACTTCTGCCTTGTGGTGTTTTCTGTTATCTTATACTCCATGTTTTTCCTGTATGAGTTGCACTTTGTTCTTTGGTTTCAATTTAAAGTGTCATGGTTTAGTTTTACTTCTCACTCTGAACATGTGTTTCTTTCTTTGTGAATGCCGTGATCACACCCATTCTTCAGTTCTGCCCCTTTGCGGTTTGCACACACCTGTCACTCCTCTCTGCTGCTGTTTCAAACCTCAGCTGTTTGTTTACTCATTAGGTGGGAGATGGTATCCAGTCCTTCCAGTGTTTTACTTCTTGTCGCAGGTTTTGGTCCATCACCTCCTGTGGTCTTGTGTTTCCTCACTGTCTCTTTTGGGTGGTCACTTTCTGTTGTCTTAAATCACTGTGTTAGAATTCAAGTCTTGTACTGTCATTTTGACAGTAACTTCAGTCACCCTTTTTGGTGTTTTGGACATATTTTGGAATTTTTGTGTTACTTGGATTTTGGACTCTTAGTTATCTGTTTATCCCAGCCACGTTTTGAATTTTGGAGAAATTAAACCTGCTTTTGCACTTAACTCTTTGTTGTCTAGCTACCTGCATTTTTGGGGTCCACCCTTGTCTCTTTTAGTGGTACTAAACCATAACATTGTAGATGTAGTTTTTCTCTCTGTCTGAGGTACAGATAGCTGGATGGCTACTGAAGACAGGGTGCTGGACTGACAGACTGAACAGGCCCACTGAAGCCATGAGGACTGCTGGTTGACCCCTGCCTGTGGCATAACCACCTGCATGGACTTCTCATCAAATACATATTGTTTTCTTATTATGTCATTTGGTTATTATGTCTTGACTCAATTTAAATCCATCATTCAGAAATGAAAACAGTATGGTTCTTTATTGTAGGTCGGTACCATAACTCAGAGGGAGTTTTTTTTCTTACCACTGCTGCCTGTGTGCTTGCTCTAGGGGTTGGTAAGATTCGAACTTACTTGTATGAAGCGCCTTGTGGCAGCTTTGTTGTGATTTGGCGTTATATAAATGAAATGTAATGATCTCTTGTTGGTTTGAAAACGGATTATTTTTGGACTTGTTGAACTGAATCCCTCTAGTCAATTTAAGAATAGATTAATTTTGGAACTGTTGGACTGATTATCTGTTGTTCATTTAAGGAACAACTGATCATCACTTGGTTTAAGAACTGATTATTTTTGGACCAGTTCAACTGATCATCTCTAGCCAATTTAAGAACTGATTATCTGTAGTTGATTTAAGAATGAATTGTTTATGGACTTGTTGAACTGATTGTCTCTTGTCGATTGAAGAAATAATTATTTTTTGACCTGTTGAACTGATTATTTCCAGTCAACTTAAGAACGCATGATTTTTGGGCTTGTTGAACTGATTATCTCTAGTCTAGTCGATTTCACTAGGATCTCACAGCAGAACTTCACGTCAGAATCTGAAGTCAGCCTCCAAGGTGAAGTCAGCCTGATACCTTAACCTTCCGAGAGATTTCAAGAGAGTTCCTCAACGTGAATCCCGAGCTTCCCACAGTTTCTCTCCAAGGTAACCTGGCCGTTTTAATTCCCGTATTGGTCTTCTGATCTTTGGTGTTTCCAAATGCCTTCCTGTGCAGCTTCCACGCCATTACCTGCACTATAACATCCCTTTGGACCTCGCAGCTGTGCCGCTGTTTGTCTGGACTCAGCATTCAGAGCGCTCTGCTCTGTTCAGCTAAGTTCCTGCCGTCTCTGAGTTTAAGATTCTGCCTCACTCAGCTCCTGTTCGACCTCTTGAACTGATTATCTCTCATCGATTTAAGAATGTAATATTTTTGGGCTTGTTGAACTGATCATGTCTTGTTGGTTTAAGAACTGATTACTTTGGGGCTTGTTAAACTGATTAAATCTGTCATGTTTAGCCCCGGCTCAGGGTTTAAGTCTGGATTCTCGGCGTAATTTCCTCTGTGATTTTCTGGTTTTGCTTTTCATACGTTTTTACTGATTTATGTAAATGTCAGTTTTGGTTCTGTTTATTGCTTGCCTTTGTGTTGCACTTTTGTCATTTATTGCATTCTCTGTTTAGCAGTTATCTTGTTTAATTTATTGCACTATTCTGTAGTCCCCAATTCTGTTTATTTTCTGTTTAACTGATAGTTTGTTTTGCCATAATTTATTGTATTCACTTTTGTCTCAGCCAGTACAGGCACGGCGCCAGAAAAAAATATTAAGGGGGCGATGAGTTTATCACAGGGGGCGGGGTCGCCCCCCCCCCCCGCAAAAAAAAAAGTGCGCACCAGAGGAGACGTGCCTCTGAGCGTGCGTAATGAATTGGGTGCGCTCCTGGAAAGCTCGTGTATTTAGGCTACACCGTTGTAAGAGACTGATTGAGTAAGAGTAAAGAGTGATGACAGTATTTTTTTAATTATTATTTGAATGTATAGCCCCTCGGTCAAGTGATCTCCTGCATACCACACAGAGCCTGTGTTCTGTTGAGATGAGGTGCACCAACTTTTGACACTGAGCTGTGACGTACCTTCGTGTTGTCCAATAGGAACGACGCGTCGGGTCAAAACACGGAAGACTCATGGCAGAAACCACTGATCTGTACAAAATGGATTGGACCAATCCGATTGGTGCAGAAACCAATTAAAATAGCTAAATAAATCAGTAAATGGTTCTTTAGAAATCTTTCATCTGTAAATTAAAACCACCTGTTATTTCATATTAGATCATTTTTTGTTTAACATTAGGAACCTCACATTTATTTTTAGACAAATAAAATAACATGGAAACTTGTATATTTTTTAAGTCTGGTAGATTATTTATATCTCATTTCAACCAGAAAAACAAACACTAAATAAATACAAATGTTTATTATAAATGCAAAAGGAAATTATTTAACAATGACTGCAGTGTGATTGTAAAGTAGGATTTCTGTGACATAAACCTCATGATGAATTTTTTTTTATAGTCATTTAAACTTGTAATTTTGTCAAAATATGTAATTGCCTTTAATGTTATCAGGACAGAGTCATTTCTAAAATATGAATTTGAGCACAATAAGTGGAGAGCTTCTACTTGTGCAAATGTCTTTTGACTTTGATTTGTGGACATTTTTAATGATCCGTTCATTTATTGTTAAAATATAAAATGAAACAGCTTTTTTAAAAATAATAAAATAGTTGCTGTTCAAAGAGCCTTTTATTTAGAAGCAGGTGTTCTGCTGGATTCTCGGGACCAGATGAAGGTCTCTTCTGCAGCTTTGAACTCTGGTGGTGTTGCTGAAAAGCAGAGATGTTTTCTTTCGACTGGACTTCGCGGTGTTCAGCTCATCAATGGAAGTTTGGTTGTCTGCACAGCAAATGTTCCTGATTTGGACAAATAAAAATATTTCTTTAAATATAAAGAAACACTAAACAGTTTATACATTAAAAAAATGGAAAAAAGGCAAAAAAAAAAAAAAAAAGCGATGGAAAAAACGCCCGAAAAAAATAAGTTATTTAAAGCTGAGCTTTTGTGGTGTCTGAAAAAAGCTGTAGCTTTATTTGGTAAAAATAAAAAAGACTGAACCAATTTACAAATTAAAGTGTTCACTCAGATCAACTGTGCTAAAAGGCTAAGCTAACGTTAGCCGATCATTAAACCTTCACAGTTTTACGTCACGTTTTATTTTTACATTATTCTCACCCCAGTAAAGCTGCAGAACTAAACTCCGTTGGTCAAACTGGGACTTCGCATATATCCAAAAAGTGGGAAATTTCGGACTGATTGGGTTTGCTCCATCACCCCGGCGGCCTGGATCGCTCTGCCCAGTGATGATGCCTGAAGGCCGGCTTCTCCGTGCGGGTCGGCCCGCTGTCGCGGTTCGATCGATATCCCACCAAGACGTCAGTCCTCCCTCGATCGGTGTCACGCCGAAAAGTAGCTGAAAAAAGCTTCTCCCAGCACGGTAATGGGAGAATCGTTCTACTGCTATTTTTTAAAGGTTTTTTGTGGTTCAGGCGACCGAAGTTCAAGACGGCGATCGCTGAACTTTTTTCAGATTGTGGAAACAGCCAGAGTGTGACGTAGCAATCTCTGCCCCCTTGCTGCTTCCGAAGCGACGCGTCTGACGTCACAACGCGTTGGAAACACACCGCCCTCTGCTGCACTGACAAGCGCAACCCTCAACCTATCAAATCCCTTGAACACAGACACACGCCATATCTGTTTGTTTTAAAATTAATTACTTTAGTTAATTAATTTGGTTTAGTTGTTAAATACGTGATATTATTGAATAACTAATATTTTGCTATATTTTCCAGTATTTCTTTTTCTTTCTTTTTTATTTTTTGATAACTCTAACATCTGAGGGGGCGAGGTTGATGACGTGAGGGGGCGTCGCCCCCAAATGCCCCCTCGTGGCGCCGGCTATGAGCCAGTATCAGTTCCATCCTTGTTTGGGTTATAATTAGGTTTCTTGTTTTTCCCCTTTTTAGACTAGTCACAGTATTCCTTAGTTTTGCCCCTTTTGTTTTGCTCACGTATTATTGTTTGGAACATAAGATAAGACTTTATTGATCTCACAGTGCAGAAATTCACGTTACATCAGCTCTTAAAAAACAAACAAGTGGGTGCAAGTAGAGGAAAATGTGCATCAAACAGCGTGCGAGGATAAGCAATAATAATAATAATACTTGTAACAGTACAATAAAATAAGAAATGAGGTAGAAATAGAATATATATATATATATATATATATATATATATATATATATATAAACATGATTGGAATTGGAAAAAAAATAGGAGCATCTTATTTACAATATGTGAAGTGGAATTTTGATGTGGTAAGGTGACATTAGTGCTGGGATTTGTAAACGAGCTGTTACTGCACATGATTTATGGACATATTGTTATTGCACGTGATTGTGGACATATTATTGTATGTGGTTATTTCACAGTGTTATTGTGCAGTCTGACAGCAGCAGGGAGGAAAAACCTGCGGTATCGTTCCTTCTTGCACTGAGGGTGCCTCAGTCTGTCACTGAACGAGCTGTTCAGCTCCACTACAGTCCAGTGCAGAGGGTGAGAGGAGTTGTTCATGATGGATTTGAACTTGTCTAACACCCTCCTCTCAGCCACCTCCTCCAGAGAGTCCAGAGGACAGCCCAGGACAGAGCTGGACTTCCTGACCAGCTTGTTCAGTCTCTTTCTCTCCCGCTCTGTGCTGCCTGGGGCCCAACAGACGACAGCATAGAGGAGAGCTGAGGCTACAACAGAGTCGTAGAAGGTCTTACGCAGAGGCCTGCTCACTCCAAAGGATCTCAGTCTCCTCAGGAGGTGGAGGCGACTCTGGCCTTTCTTGTACAGGGCGTCAGTGTTGTGAGACCAGTCCAGTTTGTTGTTGAGGTGAACACCCAGGTATTTGAAACTGTCCACGGTCTCATTGTCCTCCCCTGGATGTTCACCAGTGGATGAAGTGGTGGTTTCCTCCTGAAGTCGATCACCACCTTCTTTGTCTTACTGGTGTTGAGACACAAGTGGTTGTGCTCACACCAGTCCACAAAATCTGTGATGACCGACCGGTACTCCAGCTCGTTCCCCTCAGACACACGACCCACAATGGCGGAGTCATCAGAGAACTTCTGGAGGTGGCAGGTGTCCGTGTTGTAGGTGAAGTCCAAGGTGTAAAGGGTGAAGAGGAACGCGAGAGGATGGTGCCATGGGGGGCCCCGGTGCTGCACCTTACCACCTCAGACTGGCAGCCGCAGGTACTGCGGGCAGTCAGTGAGGTAGTCGATGGTCCAGGCGGCGAGATGTCCATCCACACCTGCGTCCTCCAGTTTCCCCCGCAGCAGCGCCGGTCTGATGGTGTTGAAAGCACTGGAGAAATCAAAGAACATGACTCTCACAGTGCTCCCGCCGGTCTCCAGGTGGGTGAGCGCCCGCTGCAGCAGGTAGATGACAGCGTCATCTACCCCGATGTTGGGCCTGTAGACGAACTGCAGTGGGTCCAGGATGTCGCTCACCACGGTGCGGAGGTGAGACAGGATGAGCCGTTCCCTGGTCTTCACGAGGTGGGGGGTGTGAGTGAGCTGGTTTCTTTGCATGCTGTGTTTTGGGAACCGGGATCACACAGGAGGTCTTCCACAGGGTGGGGACCACCCCCAAGCTGAGGCTCTTGTTGAAAATGTAGCTGAGGACCTCACAGAGCTCATCTGCACAGGTCCTCAGCAGCCTCTGGGAGATCCCATCAGGTCCTGCTGCTTTCCTCTTCTTCAGTCGCAGGAGCTGGCCTCTCACCTCAGTCGGAGTCACAGTGGGGGGGGGGGGGAGCTGAGATGTGAGCTGAGGTGGGCTGGTGCTGAATACAGTCTGGTGGGAGGAGGGACAGAGTCCGGGGTGCAGTGGAGGTGACCGGGGGGAGGAAGTTGGGGGGTCAGAGGGACCGGAGGGCTGGCTGCTGGAGACGTGTGGAGAGCCGGAAGCAGGCAGGGGGGCAGGTGTGGAGGAGCCAAAACGGTTAAAGTAACTGTTTAGCTCCTCTGCAAACCGAGAATCCGGAGGCAATCTTGTGGCCTCTCCACACATCCCTGACGTTGTTCCGGGCCAGCTGCTCCTCCATCTTCCTTCCATACTCTTTCTTGGCTGCCCGGATCTTCCACTGGAGTTCCTGTTGGACTCTACGCTGCTCCTCTCGGTCTCTTGAGTTGAAAGCCCTCTTCTTCTGGTTCATCAGGACCTTCAGCTCGGGGGTCGGAAAACACCGTACCCTCCGGGTGGGCACAGTGCTCTCCACACAGAAGTTCATGTAGTCAGTGACACACTGGGTCAGGCCGTTGATGTTTTCACCATAAGAGTTTTGAAACATGCTCCAGTCTGTGGTTCTGAAACAGTCCCTCAGCCTGTTAGTGGCCTCTTCAGTCCAGAGTTTCACTGACCTTTTCTGCACTGGCTCTCTTCTCACCCTGGCTGTGTATTGGGGTAGCAGGTAGACGAGTTTGTGATCCGAGCGGGGGGCGGAGGTGTAAGCGTCCTCCACATTAGCGTAAAAAAGTTCCAGTATTCTATTGTCCTTGGTTTTACATGTGACATACTGGGTGAACATGGGGAGGGTGGCGGAGAGGGAGGCGTGGTTAAAGTCCCCTGTGATGAGGAGGGGGGCGCAGGGGTGTTGTGTCTGCAGCTGTGTGACTGTACTGTGGATCCGCTCACAGGCAGTGGTGGCGTCTGCAGAGGGAGGAATATACATGCAGAGCGTAATCACACTTCCAAACTCCCGTGGGAGATAGTACGGCCTCATGCTCACCGCGAGTAGCTCCACGTCCGAGGAGCCCCCCCTCTTCTTTTCTTCCCGCTCTCTGCCAACGTTCTGTCTGCGCGGATGAGTGTGAAGCCTTCCATGTTAATGACCGAGTCCGAGTCATTAACATGTCACATTATTCAGTTAGTTTTTCTGTCACTCACTTCTCTTGCTTTGTACTGCTGTTTTTCATTCCTGCACTCTCTTGCCTTTCTTCCCTCTTCTTTGATTCATTAAACCACACCTGCACCTCATCACACCCTAATTACACTCAACAAAAATATAAACGCAACACTATTGGTTTTGCTCCCATTTTGTATGAGATGAACTCAAAGATTTAAAACTTTGTCCACATACACAATATCACCATTTCCCTCAAATATTGTTCACAAACCAGTCTAAATCTGTGATAGTGAGCACTTCTCCTTTGCTGAGATAATCCATCCCACCTCACAGGTGTGCCATACCAAGATGCTGATTAGACACCATGATTAGTGCACAGGTGTGCCTTAGACTGCCCACAATAAAAGGCCACTCTGAAAGGTGCAGTTTTGTTTTATTGGGGGGGATACCAGTCAGTATCTGGTGTGACCACCATTTGCCTCATGCAGTGCAACACATCTCCTTCGCATAGAGTCGATCAGATTGTCAATTGTGGCCTGTGGAATGTTGGTCCACTCCTCTTCAATGGCTGTGCGAAGTTGCTGGATATTGGCAGGAACTGGTACATGCTGTCGTATACGCCGGTCCATAGCATCCCAAACATGCTCAATGGGTGACATGTCCAGTGAGTATGCTGGCCATGCAAGAACTGGGACATTTTCAGCTTCCAAGAATTGTGTACAGATCCTTGCAACATGGGGCCGTGCATTATCCTGCTGCAACAATGGGCCTCAGGATCTCGTCACGGTATCTCTGTGCATTCAAAATGCCATCAATAAATCACTGGTGGTTGGCTCTCACTGCGGTATTGTATCACTTCCTGTTCCTGAGCACAGCGGTGTTTTGCTGTATCTGTTAGCTGTTCAATCTGCGCAGTTAGATTGATCTAGTTAACTAGATAACGATTTGTTTCACAGTGTAATCTTCACGTGCCTTAACTAAAGCACTCCCTCTGCTGAATCACCTCTAAATTATTTACACGTTATTCACTTTGCGTGTTTTTAGGAATCCGCTAGCTTAGCACAGCTACTAGCTCTTAGCCGGTTTAGCATGGTGGCTTCTCCTGTCTCTCCCGCACTTTTCTGCTCTGGGTGTGAAATGTTTAGTTATTCCTCGGCCTCCTTTAGTAGTAATGGTACTTGTAATAAGTGTAGCTTATTCGTAGCTTTGGAGGCCAGGCTGGGCGAATTGGAGACTCGGCTCCGCACCGTGGAAAATTCTACAGCTAGCCAGGCCCCTGTAGTCGGTGCGGACCAAGGTAGCTTAGCCGCCGTTAGTTTCCCTCTGGCAGATCCCGAGCAGCCGGGAAAGCAGGCCAACTGGGTGACTGTGAGGAGGAAGCGTAGCCCTAAACAGAAGCCCCGTGTACACCACCAACCCGTTCACATTTCTAACCGTTCTTCCCCACTTGGCGACACACCCGCCGAGGATCAAACTCTGGTTATTGGCGACTCTGTTTTGAGAAATGTGAAGTTAGCAACACCAGCAACCATAGTCAATTGTCTTCCGGGGGCCAGAGCAGGCGACATTGAAGGAAATTTGAAACTGCTGGCTAAGGCTAAGCGTAAATTTGGTAAGATTGTAATTCACGTCGGCAGTAATGACACCCGGTTACGCCAATCGGAAGTCACTAAAATTAACATTGAATCGGTGTGTAACTTTGCAAAAACAATGTCGGACTCTGTAGTTTTCTCTGGGCCCCTCCCCAATCGGACCGGGAGTGATACGTTTAGCCGCATGTTCTCCTTAAATTGCTGTCTGTCTGAGTGGTGTCCAAAAATGAGGTGGGCTTCATAGATAATTGGCAAAGCTTCTGGGGAAAACCTGGTCTTGTTAGGAGAGACGGCATCCATCCCACTTTGGATGGAGCAGCTCTCATTTCTAGAAATCTGACCAATTTTCTTAAATCCTCCAAACCGTGACTATCCAGGGTTGGGACCAGGAAGCAGAGTTGTAGTCTTACACGCCTCTCTGCAGCTTCTCTCCCCCTGACATCCCCTCATTACCCCATCCCCGTAGAGACGGTGCCTGCTCCCAGACCACCAATAACCAGCAAAAATCTATTTAAGCATAAAAATTCAAAAAGAAAAAATATAGCACCTTCAACTGCACCACAGACTAAAACAGTTAAATGTGGTCTATTAAACATTAGGTCTCTCTCTTCTAAGTCCCTGTTGGTAAATGATATAATAATTGATCAACATATTGATTTATTCTGCCTTACAGAAACCTGGTTACAGCAGGATGAATATGTTAGTTTAAATGAGTCAACACCCCCGAGTCACACTAACTGCCAGAATGCTCGTAGCACGGGCCGAGGCGGAGGATTAGCAGCAATCTTCCATTCCAGCTTATTAATTAATCAAAAACCCAGACAGAGCTTTAATTCATTTGAAAGCTTGACTCTTAGTCTTGTCCATCCAAATTGGAAGTCCCAAAAACCTCCTGGTCGTTACTGTGAGTTTCATTGTGAATTTTCAGAACTTTTGTCTGACTTAGTGCTTAGCTCAGATAAGATAATTATAGTGGGCGATTTTAACATCCACACAGATGCTGAGAATGACAGCGTCAACACTGCATTTAATCTATTATTAGACTCAATTGGCTTTTCTCAAAATGTAAATGAGTCCACCCACCACTTTAATCATATCTTAGATCTTGTTCTGACTTATGGTATGGAAATTGAAGACTTACCACTATTCCCTGGAAACTCCCTTCTGTCTGATCATTTCTTAATAACATTTATATTTACTCTGATGGACTACCCAGCAGTGGGGAATAAGTTTCATTACACTAGAAGTCTTTCAGAAAGCGCTGTAACTAGGTTTAAGGATATGTTTCCTTCTTTATGTTCCCTAATGCCATATACCAACACAGTGCAGAGTAGCTACCTAATCTCTGTAAGTGAGATAGAGTATCAATCAATCAATCAACCTTTTTTTATATAGCGCCAAATCACAACAAACAGTTGCCCCAAGGTGCTTTATATTGTAAGGCAAGGCCACACAATAATTATGAAAAACCCCAACGGTCAAAACGACCCCCTGTGAGCAAGCACCTGGCTACAGTGGGAAGGAAAAACTCCCTTTTAACAGGAAGAAACCTCCAGCAGAACCAGGCTCAGGGAGGGGCAGTCTTCTGCTGAGACTGGCTGGGGCCGAGGGAAAGAACCAGGAAAAAGACATGCTGTGGAAGGGGGCAGAGATCGATCACTAATGATTAAATGCGGAGTGATGCATACAGAGCAAAAAGAGAAAGAAACTGTGCATCATGGGAACCCCCCCACAGTCTATGTCTAAAGCAGCATAACCAAGGGATAGTCCAGGGTCACCTGATCCAGCCCTAACTATAAGCCTTAGCGAAAAGGAAAGTTTTAAGCCTAATCTTAAAAGTAGAGAGGGTATCTGTCTCCCTGATCTGAATTGGGAGCTGGTTCCACAGGAGAGGAGCCTGAAAGCTGAAGGCTCTGCCTCCCATTCTACTCTTACAAACCCTAGGAACTACAAGTAAGCCTGCAGTCTGAGAGCGAAGCGCTCTAATGGGGTAATATGGTACTACGAGGTCCCTAAGATAAGATGGGACCTGATTATTCAAAACCTTATAAGTAAGAAGAAGAATTTTAAAATTCTATTCTAGAATTAACAGGAAGCCAATGAAGAGAGGCCAACACGGGTGAGATATGCTCTCTCCTGCTAGTCCCCGTCAGTACTCTAGCTGCAGCATTTTGAATCAACTGAAGGCTTTTTAGGGAACTTTAGGACAACCTGATAATAATGAATTACAATAGTCCAGCCTAGAGGAAATAAATGCATGAATTAGTTTTTCAGCATCACTCTGAGACAAGACCTTTCTGATTTTAGAGATATTGCGTAAATGCAAAAAGGCAGTCCTACATATTTGTTTAATATGCGCTTTGAATGACATATCCTGATCAAAAATGACTCCAAGATTTCTCACAGTATTACTAGAGATCAGGGAAATGCCATCCAGAGTAAAGATCTGGTTAGAGACCATGCTTCTAAGATTTGTGGGGCCAAGTACAATAACTTCAGTTTTATCTGAGTTTAAAAGCAGGAAATTAGAGGTCATCCATGTCTTTATGTCTGTAAGACAATCCTGCAGTTTAGCTAATTGGTGTGTGTCCTCTGGTTTCATGGATAGATAAAGCTGGGTATCATCTGCGTAACAATGAAAATTAAGCAATACCGTCTAATAATACTGCCTAAGGGAAGCATGTATAAAGTGAATAAAATTGGTCCTAGCACAGAACCTTGTGGAACTCCATAATTAACTTTAGTCCGTGAAGAAGATTCCCCATTACATGAACAAACTGTAATCTATTAGACAAATATGATTCAAATCACCGCAGCGCAGTGCCCTTAATACCTATGACATGCTCTAATCTCTGTAATAGAATTTTATGGTCACAGTATCAAAGCAGCACTGAGGTCCAACAGAACAAGCACAGAGATAAGTCCACTGTCCGAAGCCATAAGAAGATCATTTGTAACCTTCACTATGCTGTTTCTGTACTATGATGAATTCTAAAACCTGACTGAACCTCTTCAAATAGACCATTCCTCTGCAGGTGATCAGTTAGCTGTTTTTACAACTACCCTCTCAAGAATCTTGAGAGAAAAGGAAGGTTGGAGATTGGCCTATAATTAGCTAAGATAGCTGGGTCAAGTGATGGCTTTTTAAGTAATGGTTTAATTACTGCCACCTTAAAAGCCTGTGGTACATAGCCAACTAACAAAGATAAGTTGATCATAGTTAGATTGAAGCATTAAATAATGGTAGGACTTCCTTGAGCAAGCCTGGCAGGAATGGGTCTAATAAACATGTTGATGGTTTGGATGAAGTAACTAATGAAAATAACTCAGACAGACAATCGGAGAGAAAGAGTCTAACCAAATACCGGCATCACTGAAAGCAGCCAAAGATAACGATACATCTTTGGGATGATTATGAGTAATTTTTTTCTCTAATAGTCAAAATTTTGTTAGCAAAGAAAGTCATGAAGTCATTACTAGTTAAAGTTAATGGAATACTCAGCTCAATAGAGCTCTGACTCTTTGTCAGCCTGGCTACAGTGCTGAAGAGAAACCTGGGTTGTTCTTATTTCTTCAATTAGTGATGAGTAGAAAGATGTCCTAGCTTTACGGAGGGCTTTTTTATAGAGCAACAAACTCTTTTTCCAGGCTAAGTGAAGATCTTCTAAATTAGTGAGACGCCATTCCTCTCCAGCGTACGGGTTATCTGCTTTAAGCTACGAGTTTGTGAGTTATACCATGGAGTCAGACACTTCTGATTTAAAGCTCTCTTTTTCAGAGGATCTACAGCATCCAAAGTTGTCTTCAATGAGGATGTAAAACTATTGACGAGATTACTCTATCTCACTTACAGAGTTTAGGTAGCTACTCTGCTCTGTGTTGGTATATGCATTAGAGAACATAAAGAAGGAATCATATCCTTAAACCTAGTTACAGCGCTTTCTGAAGACTTCTAGTGTAATGAAACTTATTCCCCACTGCAGGGTAGTCCATCAGGTAAATGTAAATGTTATTAAAAATGATCAGACAGAAGGGAGTTTTCAGGGAATACTGTTAAGTCTTGTATTTCCATACCATAAGTCAAAACAAGATCTAAGATATGATTAAAGTGGTGGGTGGACTCATTTACTTTTTGAGCAAAGCCAATAGAGTCTAATAATAGATTAAATGCAGTGTTGAGGCTGTCATTCTCAGCATCTGTGTGGATGTTAAAATCGCCCACTATAAGTATCTTATCTGAGCTAAGCACTAAGTCAGACAGAAGGTCTGAAAATTCACAGAGAAACTCACAGTAACGACCAGGTGGACGATAGATAATAACAAATAAAACTGGTTTTTGGGACTTCCAATTTGGATGGAAAAGACTAAGAGACAAGCTTTCAAATGAATTAAAGCTCTGTCTAGGTTTTTGATTAATAATAAGCTGGAATGGAAGATTGCTGCTAATCCTCCGCCCCGGCCCGTGCTACGAGCATTCTGACAGTTAGTGTGACTCGGGGGTGTTGACTCATTTAAACTAACATATTCATCCTGCTGTAACCAGGTTTCTGTAAGGCAGAATAAATCTATACGTTGATCAATTATTATATCATTTACCAACAGGGACTTAGAAGAGAGAGACCTAGTGTTTAATAGACCACATTTAACTGTTTTAGTCTGTGGTGCAGTTGAAGGTGCTATATTATTTTTTCTTTTTGAATTTTTTTGCTTAAATAGATTTTTGCTGGTTATTGGTGGTCTGGGAGCAGGCACCGTCTCTACGGGGATGGGGTAATGAGGGGATGTCAGGGGGAGAGAAGCTGCAGAGAGGTGTATAAGACCACAGCTCTGCCTCCTGGTCCCAACGCTAGACAGTCCCAGTTTAGAGGATCCAAGAAAATTGGCCAGATTTCTAGAAATGAGAGCTGCTCCATCTAAAGTGGGATGGATGCCGTCTCTCCTAACAAGACCAGGTTTTCCCCAGAAGCTTTGCCAATTATCTATGAAGCCCACCTCATTTTTTGGACACCACTCAGACAGCCAGCAACTCAAGGAGAACATGCGGCTAAACATGTCACTCCCGGTCCGATTGGGGAGGGGCCCAGAGAACACAACAGAGTCCGACATTGTTTTTGCAAAGTTACACACCGATTTAATGTTAATTTTAGTGACCTCCGATTGGCGTAACCGAGTGTCATTACTGCCGACGTGAATTACAATCTTACCAAATTTACGCTTAGCCTTAGCCAGCAGTTTCAAATTTCCTTCAATGTCGCCTGCTCTGGCCCCCGGAAGACAATTGACAATGGTTGCTGGTGTCGCTAACTTCACATTTCTCAAAACAGAGTCGCCAATAACCAGAGTTTGATCCTCGGCGAGTGTATCGTCGAGTGGGGAAAAACGGTTAGAGATGTGAACGGGTTGACG